>NW_026918906.1:0-14737 GCF_032062105.1 Saccostrea cuccullata | reverse complement strand
AATGGAATTTGAAGTGAAAAATATTTGTATATATTAATAAGAATGGTCTCAGCGAGGTAGAATTTTAACATCATAGAAGATTTCAATTTGTTTAATTCTAGAAATTTATTTTTTACATCATAATCAATGAAATAAGACCAGAAAAATATATACCAATCCAGACATTCATTTTTTTTTGTATCATCGTTTAAATGTTTTTAGTCTTGAACTACATATGCCCCGTTTATCAAATTTCTTGTTTTTGAAAAAACACTTCCAATAGCCGTGAACCACGGTTTTAAAAGGATCCCCAAACAACAGGCAATCAATACAAACAAAACATCTGTATTTTGAAACAAATTGCAAGACATTTAACAGTTTTTAAAAGAATTTTTTAAAAGCTTAGCATGAAATCAATATAACCGATAATGAGTCATTAAAAATTGTTCTGACATTGATTTGTCTTGTAAAGTATTTAGTATTCATTTACCATTCTAAATATTTATATTTGATACGCTTGATATGAAATACTGTAATTTAAAAAAAAAAATTCTGGAATTTGATTCTAGGTAGAATCCTAAAAATGTTTATTCAGAAATATGGAATTAAACCCAGAAGACGCTTAAGTATATATATGTGTTTTTCTAAGATTTACCACAGTATTCTATAGTAACACAAAATTATGACTCATCACTGATTCATAACATTGACATTTAAACTATTTGGGCAAAACCTTTTCAAAGTAAAATTAAAACTGAAAAACCAAAGAAACAACATCTCTTTTTAAAAAATGGAGTCTTTACAAATTTTCTCTTTGTAGAAAAAAAGGGGAGGCAACTCTGCACTGTAAAGGTACCAAAAAAAAAACAAAATGATTAAAAAGCATGTCTATATACTTTCAATGGTTCAGCATAGAAAATATACCATGCCTGTGTCACCTATAACCACTCCTGGAGATGCTTGGAAGGGGGGGGGGGGGGAGGGTAGAGAAGGTTCTATTAAAATGGAGTACATAAATTCTGTCTGTCTTGTGTATCACTATTTCTGCACAGTGTTTATCCAAAATCTTGAAAACACATGTCCTTGTCAAAAAATGATGATTTTGTCTGATATGCGACCACCGACAATGATGTCCAAGATGCCACAAGAGTAGAAGTCAGTAGGACCAAACATCCCATATGAAATGTTGAGCACCTTACTGACCTCCCCTGTCTTGGACAATCACAGATCAGTGCCAGCAATCAGACAGCAGATATTCAATTCCAAAAGAAGAAGGAAAAAGAGAAAGTTTCAGAGAGTACACATTGATTGGCAAGAAATGATGATGACAGATGAAAACAGTGTAAAAAAGAAATCAAACACAAAAAAAATAATACAAACTTAAGAGTCAGTTGACTATATACCTTTAACTTGGCTGTTGTGGACTGTAATATTGTTGACAGCTGTATCTTGTTTTCTGAATGATCATTGTCTCTGCTACTGGTACAAAATTGTTCACTTCTGACTGGCAACTGGCCTGATTTTTTCTGAAGCCACCCATCCAGGCTATAACTGCTTGCAATCCCACATCAGTCAGCTAGAAATGAGCCACTGAAAAAAAATAAATTTTTAAGAATTTCAACTTTAGTTCACATTCATAATTAATAAGTAATTGTGTCAAATTAATAAGTAACTGTGTCAACTATAATTACAGACACCAAGTAGCCAAAGTTTTGAGAAATTAGGCATTACTTCCCTATTAACAACAGTGTAATCTGAACAATCAAATGTTTAAAACATACCTTGGTTTTTGAACTCCATTTGGCATTTAAAATAGCAGGATAGGTGAGGAATGGGTTTTATGTCACCTACAACATTATATATAGAATCAAAATTCATATTGCATAAATGTTTGACACACATCAATTGCACACATTACGTCATCCCTTTGACAAGCTGAGCAGGTGCCCCCTCCCCCTTTTCAATTATTTAAATCCATTTAACTTCTCCAAAATACAATTTTTTCCAAAAATTTGTCCATTTGCATAATTAATTCTTATCCAAAAAGTGCCAGTAAATTGATTAACGTGAGATTTGACCTTTGACCTCATAGGACACAGACTACCAATTATTTTGCTATACATTCCTTTATACTATAAAAAATGATTAAAAAAATTACACCAGCTCAACTTACCTGAAACTTGGCACAGAGTAAGAAGAATTCAAGTCCAAAAATTTTTCAGACTCTCAGGAAAATTCATCGCATGCAGTTCCTGCTAAGGCATCGCAAATAACCCCTACCCTGCTTTTTTCACTTTCTCTTCGGGGAAAGGGTAAATATGGGCCTCTTTACACCCTTCCTAC
Source organism: Saccostrea cuccullata (assembly GCF_032062105.1). NCBI lineage: Eukaryota > Metazoa > Mollusca > Bivalvia > Ostreida > Ostreidae > Saccostrea > Saccostrea cuccullata. Next base: position 12,415 of record NW_026918906.1, on the reverse strand, counting down.
TACGCGCGCAAGTGCAAAATTTCACATATTAACAATTTTATATTTTTTTTCAAATTATCCCCAAAAAGTGCCACCCCATAAATTTTTAAGATTATTTTTAAACGTGGAACTACTTGAGTGGTCTTTAAAACCTGTAACCTAATAAGGACACAAACCTTGTCTGATTTTGCTGAAATTTGACATGCTGGAGTCTTTTGTATCTACAAAGTGGCCGGTGAAGTTTCATTGAAATTGATGATTCCTAAGCAGAGTTATGGCCCTTTAATTGATGTGCTGGAACACCTTAAATCAGAGGGTAAAATAAGCATTAGGCACACAGTTCTCAGATTTGAAATGCTCACAGCTCACATGCATGACAGTTATTTTCTTTCCTTATATTTTTGTATACTAGATATATATGTCCTACACAAATTTCAAGAACAAAACTTAACCTATTGCATAAGTAAATATTTTAAACAATTTTTCAAAAAAATACCATCAAAAAGCATAAAATTCTTGGAAATATAAAAAATAAAAATATTTAGCACATTTTAATTTTAGTAAAACAAATATTAAAAAATTCTACAATATATAGGCTATAAAAAATTAGTATAAAAGTTTAGGGAAAGAGATTAATACCTTTGTTATAAGCAGATTATCCAACCTGGTCAATTCAGCCTCTGTCAGGAAGTGGTACTTACTACTCTAATTGGATTATCCCTGGTCATATTAAGACTTCTTTGATGGGTATTTCTTGTAACAATATGCATTATTAGATAATAAATACCAAAAATTCTGTGAAATTTTGGATTTTATAATTCTGAATTTACAAGAAAAGGAATTTATATATGCATTTTACCTACATACATTCTTCAGGCTGCTGTAGAAAAAGGGGAGGCAACTCTGCACTGTAAAGGTACCAAAAAAAAAACAAAATGATTAAAAAGCATGTCTATATACTTTCAATGGTTCAGCATAGAAAATATACCATGCCTGTGTCACCTATAACCACTCCTGGAGATGCTTGGAAGGGGGGGGGGGAGGGTAGAGAAGGTTCTATTAAAATGGAGTACATAAATTCTGTCTGTCTTGTGTATCACTATTTCTGCACAGTGTTTATCCAAAATCTTGAAAACACATGTCCTTGTCAAAAAATGATGATTTTGTCTGATATGCGACCACCGACAATGATGTCCAAGATGCCACAAGAGTAGAAGAAGTCAGTAGGACCAAACATCCCATATGAAATGTTGAGCACCTTACTGACCTCCCCTGTCTTGGACAATCACAGATCAGTGCCAGCAATCAGACAGCAGATATTCAATTCCAAAAGAAGAAGGAAAAAGAGAAAGTTTCAGAGAGTACACATTGATTGGCAAGAAATGATGATGACAGATGAAAACAGTGTAAAAAAGAAATCAAACACAAAAAAAAATAATACAAACTTAAGAGTCAGTTGACTATATACCTTTAACTTGGCTGTTGTGGACTGTAATATTGTTGACAGCTGTATCTTGTTTTCTGAATGATCATTGTCTCTGCTACTGGTACAAAATTGTTCACTTCTGACTGGCAACTGGCCTGATTTTTTCTGAAGCCACCCATCCAGGCTATAACTGCTTGCAATCCCACATCAGTCAGCTAGAAATGAGCCACTGAAAAAAAATAAATTTTTAAGAATTTCAACTTTAGTTCACATTCATAATTAATAAGTAATTGTGTCAAATTAATAAGTAACTGTGTCAACTATAATTACAGACACCAAGTAGCCAAAGTTTTGAGAAATTAGGCATTACTTCCCTATTAACAACAGTGTAATCTGAACAATCAAATGTTTAAAACATACCTTGGTTTTTGAACTCCATTTGGCATTTAAAATAGCAGGATAGGTGAGGAATGGGTTTTATGTCACCTACAACATTATATATAGAATCAAAATTCATATTGCATAAATGTTTGACACACATCAATTGCACACATTACGTCATCCCTTTGACAAGCTGAGCAGGTGCCCCCTCCCCCTTTTCAATTATTTAAATCCATTTAACTTCTCCAAAATACAATTTTTTCCATAAAATTTGTCAACAATTTGCATAATTAATTCCAAATTATCCAAAAAGTGCCAGTAAATTGATTAACGTGAGATTTGACCTTTGACCTCATAGGACACAGACTACCAATTATTTTGCTATACATTCCTTTATACTATAAAAAATGATTAAAAAAATTACACCAGCTCAACTTACCTGAAACTTGGCACAGAGTAAGAAGAATTCAAGTCCAAAAATTTTTCAGACTCTCAGGAAAATTCATCGCATGCAGTTCCTGCTAAGGCATCGCAAATAACCCCTACCCTGCTTTTTTCACTTTCTCTTCGGGGAAAGGGTAAATATGGGCCTCTTTACACCCTTCCTACTACGCGCGCAAGTGCAAAATTTCACATATTAACAATTTTATATTTTTTTTCAAACCCTCTCCTTTCCATCTATACCCAAAAATAACATCAGTCCACCCCATAAACACCCCAAAGAATTTTTAAGAAAAAACCTCTATTTTTAAACTGGAACTACTTGAGTGGTCAATGAAATAGGGGTAAAATTAGTAGTCTGTAACCTAATAAGGACACAAACCTTGTCTGATTTTGCTGAAATTTGACATGCTGGAGTCTTTTGTATCTACAAAGTGGCCGGTGAAGTTTCATTGAAATTGATGATTCCTAAGCAGAGTTATGGCCCTTTAATTGATGTGCTGGAACACCTTAAATCAGAGGGTAAAATAAGCATTAGGCACACAGTTCTCAGATTTGAAATGCTCACAGCTCACATGCATGACAGTTATTTTCTTTCCTTATATTTTTGTATACTAGATATATATGTCCTACACAAATTTCAAGAACAAAACTTAACCTATTGCATAAGTAAATATTTTAAACAATTTTTCAAAAAAATACCATCAAAAAGCATAAAATTCTTGGAAATATAAAAAATAAAAATATTTAGCACATTTTAATTTTAGTAAAACAAATATTAAAAAATTCTACAATATATAGGCTATAAAAAATTAGTATAAAAGTTTAGGGAAAGAGATTAATACCTTTGTTATAAGCAGATTATCCAACCTGGTCAATTCAGCCTCTGTCAGGAAGTGGTACTTACTACTCTAATTGGATTATCCCTGGTCATATTAAGACTTCTTTGATGGGTATTTCTTGTAACAATATGCATTATTAGATAATAAATACCAAAAATTCTGTGAAATTTTGGATTTTATAATTCTGAATTTACAAGAAAAGGAATTTATATATGCATTTTACCTACATACATTCTTCAGGCTGCTGTAGAAAAAGGGGAGGCAACTCTGCACTGTAAAGGTACCAAAAAAAAAACAAAATGATTAAAAAGCATGTCTATATACTTTCAATGGTTCAGCATAGAAAATATACCATGCCTGTGTCACCTATAACCACTCCTGGAGATGCTTGGAAGGGGGGGGGGGGAGGGTAGAGAAGGTTCTATTAAAATGGAGTACATAAATTCTGTCTGTCTTGTGTATCACTATTTCTGCACAGTGTTTATCCAAAATCTTGAAAACACATGTCCTTGTCAAAAAATGATGATTTTGTCTGATATGCGACCACCGACAATGATGTCCAAGATGCCACAAGAGTAGAAGAAGTCAGTAGGACCAAACATCCCATATGAAATGTTGAGCACCTTACTGACCTCCCCTGTCTTGGACAATCACAGATCAGTGCCAGCAATCAGACAGCAGATATTCAATTCCAAAAGAAGAAGGAAAAAGAGAAAGTTTCAGAGAGTACACATTGATTGGCAAGAAATGATGATGACAGATGAAAACAGTGTAAAAAAGAAATCAAACACAAAAAAAATAATACAAACTTAAGAGTCAGTTGACTATATACCTTTAACTTGGCTGTTGTGGACTGTAATATTGTTGACAGCTGTATCTTGTTTTCTGAATGATCATTGTCTCTGCTACTGGTACAAAATTGTTCACTTCTGACTGGCAACTGGCCTGATTTTTTCTGAAGCCACCCATCCAGGCTATAACTGCTTGCAATCCCACATCAGTCAGCTAGAAATGAGCCACTGAAAAAAAATAAATTTTTAAGAATTTCAACTTTAGTTCACATTCATAATTAATAAGTAATTGTGTCAAATTAATAAGTAACTGTGTCAACTATAATTACAGACACCAAGTAGCCAAAGTTTTGAGAAATTAGGCATTACTTCCCTATTAACAACAGTGTAATCTGAACAATCAAATGTTTAAAACATACCTTGGTTTTTGAACTCCATTTGGCATTTAAAATAGCAGGATAGGTGAGGAATGGGTTTTATGTCACCTACAACATTATATATAGAATCAAAATTCATATTGCATAAATGTTTGACACACATCAATTGCACACATTACGTCATCCCTTTGACAAGCTGAGCAGGTGCCCCCTCCCCCTTTTCAATTATTTAAATCCATTTAACTTCTCCAAAATACAATTTTTTCCATAAAATTTGTCAACAATTTGCATAATTAATTCCAAATTATCCAAAAAGTGCCAGTAAATTGATTAACGTGAGATTTGACCTTTGACCTCATAGGACACAGACTACCAATTATTTTGCTATACATTCCTTTATACTATAAAAAATGATTAAAAAAATTACACCAGCTCAACTTACCTGAAACTTGGCACAGAGTAAGAAGAATTCAAGTCCAAAAATTTTTCAGACTCTCAGGAAAATTCATCGCATGCAGTTCCTGCTAAGGCATCGCAAATAACCCCTACCCTGCTTTTTTCACTTTCTCTTCGGGGAAAGGGTAAATATGGGCCTCTTTACACCCTTCCTACTACGCGCGCAAGTGCAAAATTTCACATATTAACAATTTTATATTTTTTTTCAAACCCTCTCCTTTCCATCTATACCCAAAAATAACATCAGTCCACCCCATAAACACCCCAAAGAATTTTTAAGAAAAAACCTCTATTTTTAAACTGGAACTACTTGAGTGGTCAATGAAATAGGGGTAAAATTAGTAGTCTGTAACCATATACATGTAGGAAAATTCTTTAACCCCTTCACTTCCGTACCGGTCAAATTGACCGGTGGCGCTTTAAAACACGACTTCGCGAAAATAAGATCTCCGTATCTATTTTATGGTAGCATGAAGGTATATAAACTATATATCATCTTTTTGGAAATTTTCTCTACTTTTAAAATATCTAAAAATATTATGTCTTGATTGCCGGTATTTAATCGATTTTACGTTGTGAAGACAAACGTGACTTTTTGAAAATGGCGTAATTTTCCAAAGCAAATGCCGATTTTCCAGACGATTGACAATTTTTTCCTGATTAACTTTATAAGAAAGCATGGTATATTCTTAAAGCATATTTTCTTTACTTTTAAAATATGTAAAAATTATTGTTATTACTTTAAGGTATATTTTAAAAACAAGAATTTTCTTGCACTTATGTGTTTTTTCTCGATTTTATTCGTAATATTTAAACAAAGCTCAGTTTTACGTTTATTTCTGTGTTGAAATAGGGAAAACAAAATATAGCTGGTAAAAGTAGAGAAAATTTCCTTTCCAACAAGCCCTTACAGGCCTTCTTACGCTCAGTATTTTCTTAATTACAACAATTTGAATTTGTGACCTTCGCATAGTTTTTATGGAAAAATCGGTCAATATTTACCATTGTTTACATGTATGTAACGTCAAGGTGGGTAACCCGAATTACCGAAATGCCCCTGATTTACCAAAATGCCCCTAGAAATTACCGAAATGCCCCCTAAAACTACCGAAATGCCCCTTGAATTATATTCTAATGGTCATTTTATGACAATTTATGATAAATTTTATTTATAAAACTGTGTTTTTTGAACAAAAATAAAAAAAACCCTTTTAATTCGCTCGAATATTGTGACTACTAAGAGCGATAACTCTTGCAGCATTGTCGCAGCAGGAAGCGTGTTATATTGTCCGTTGTTATATTATTACTGTATGATTTAATGATCCATTTTGATCTTTTTTCTTTCTCTTTTAATTTGTTGACAAAATTTTATACGGTATGTCTTGTTAAATATTTAAAAAGAAGAAGAAGAAAACATGACAGAAGTACAAGTAAGTACACTTTATTATTTACACCTCATATAAGTATAATAACGTCAGGTTTAAAAATAAAAGGGATTTTTATTTATTTTTTATTTTAATTTGGAACAAAACATATCTTTTTTAATAAAAATTACTTAAGAATGTTCGCCGGTATCATTAAATTACAATCTACCACACACCGCAACCCCAAGATACCGTTGCCCAGCTCTTGCCACGTAGAGGCCTTCTCAATAAGAGCCATAATTTTGAAGAAAAAAAAATTTAAAGCCAAAAATGAATTATTAAACAATCAAACTAGAAAAAATTTAACACAAAGATCAAGTTTAAAATCATAATAATTTAACCCAAAGACGAAAACTAAAATATGAATAAAAAAATCTAAAGATGAATAGTGGGGGATCATTCTTGAAACAATAATTGATTAAACCCAGATTACCCAATAAGAAAAAACGAATCGATAAAAAACAATTCTATAAGAAATTGAATACGTCATGGTATATTTGGCAAATTTTCAAAAAGCTTAACTTGAATTTAAAAAAAATCATTAAAAGAAAGAAAACTTGAATTAAAAAAAAAATCATTAAAAGAAAGAAAAAAAGAAAACGAAAAAATCCTGAAAAAAAGACATGGTTAATGAAATTAATTCTCAGCTGGATCGAGAGTACTCTATGTCATTTATAAATACAAAAATTCTTTGAATAACTATGAAGTGAAAATAAACTTTATTTACAAATACGACTTTCCAATAAGGAGAACCTGAAATGCAAGAATTTCACATATTAATTACATGATTAAACATTAAAACTAATAATATATACAACATTCTTCTGATAATTAAAACTATTTACAACAACTGTTATGTACATTATTTTTCAGATCCCCATGCATAACGCAATGTCGCGACACGGCGACGTAGGGCCTGAATGTTCCCGGAAGAAGATTACTAATTGTCAGGAAATACAATCAAATTTGGACGGTCGAATCCTACCCCAAAAGGGGGCATCTCGACAAGGAGATACGGCGTACGCACCGTCCGTATAATTTAATTACATTTTCCCTTTTTGAAAGTGCTAGTCCTCTCATTGATTTTTCTCTTCCTCTGTCCTAATTTATTACCTAACGACTTTGGCCTAACAATCGTCATCTTTCCGTCTGTCGAGGTAACCGTCGTTTTTTCTGTTGCCTTGAAATTTCGAAATTTTTTATAATGTCTGTTCCGTTCATCTGTTGATTTAGACACCCACACAGATTTAGAAATCTGTAAGTGTCTATGGGTGTCCGCTAGTCTGTACTGTCCCGTCCCTACGAAAGCTTTTTTCAGATCCTTAAATTGTGTGTCTATAAGACCTGTCAGGGTTATTGTCAAATCTAAAAGAGGCTGTGATTTCCAGTTAATTGCTTGTTTCAAAATATGATTTAGCGATTCTGAATTGTTGTTAGTCCATGGACAATCAACGAATCCAGATGCCATCGGCTTGTTTACTTTTTCTTTCAAAGTAGATTTTAGTTTGTTTTGGAAATATTTTAAAAATTTTCCCGACAGCTCTCGAGAGACATCTTCAATATGCTCACACTTTGCCTCGAAACAAATGGTATCATCTGCTGTTATTAGTCCCTCATCCCCGTATATTAAGTCTAAGATTTCTCGTCTGTCCGATTTGTCAACGCAATCATCGACAAGCTTTTGTTTCGTATTTTGGTAAAGATGTCTTTTGCATAACATATGTTGTGAATTTGGGATCTATATCGCTGGACCGAAATATTATTTATATTATTTCCCGGTGGCAATATCATTTATTTTAAAAAGCATATAGTGTACATTTATTTCTATTAAGTAAAATTTATTTCTTTTAATAAAGTGACTTATTATTTTATTTGGATTTTAATATTTTAACGTTATTTATTATTTTTTATTTAAAAATTTTAAGCGTAACTTTCATTAAAACTGGATGGATACAGAACTACCCAAATGGCAATTAACGAGGATGACACGTACTTGTCAACAGACAGGACATCAAATTTTTGAATGGATAACGGTACACAATCATAATAAACAGTAGTGTATGCAGCAGGGGAGACTAAACCCCTGGGGTTCAGAGTTGTATAATTTAATACACCAATTAAGCAAAACTATGAAATGCTTCTAGCATATTAAACTTAAAAGTTTAAATCAATGAATTTAAAATATTCGGCATGTAAATTGAGAACATTTAGAAAATAATTCTGCTTATATGAAAACTAAATTACATTGCTTTCATTTGTTTTAAAAATATATATAAGTGTACGATTTTCCTCGGATCGGATTTAATACTGGTAGATTATTGTACATATGTCTCATTTTTATGAACTATTAACAAATATATCAAAATTTATTTTGATTAGATATGAAGTTGCCTAGCCTTAGCTAGGTTATAACCCACCGGCAACGATTTTTTTCTCGGGATTTAACAACGAAATTAAAAAAAATAAATATTATATAAATGATCGATGAGTACATGGAGTAAGCATTACAAAATTTATATTCACGTGAAAAAAAATTTCGATAGTAATATAGAATTCAGAGGCGTAGTCACAAACTTAAAAGTATGGAATGCCATATACGACAGCCAACTGCTTACTTCCAACTGCTGACTGCTTACTGCCCACTGTCAGCTGCTTACTGCCAACTGCCAAACATATTTGAATAAATTTTACATTTGTATTGATATTTATACGAATTTTCACAAAAAAGAAAAAAAAGGCACGGGTCCAGGACATTTTTCCAAGGGGGTCACTCTGGTAAAATTGAATTGAATAAAATGACCAATATGTTTTATCTTATGTAATATTCAATATATGCGGTTGAAAAAGTACATTGTTTATTTTTTAATTTGCTTTCCTATTTGAAATAGGTAATAAAATGACTATTTTCTGCTTTTAATCTTTAAAGAAGCCCCCCCCCCCCTCCTCCCCCGGAGACAACAAAACCTTTGACGAGATTTGTCGTTTCGCGGAGAAAGATGCTTTTGAAAATAAATTTCCGTTTTCCATTATATTCTATAGTTTAAAATTTCCTCAAATTAAAGATGTACATTTATATCTCTGTGTGTTATAATGTTTCACATGCATAGATGAGGGGGGGGGGTGCATTTAAAATTTGTACAGTCATACGTTAAATAAACTAAACGAACTACCGGTATAACTGACCTTGGACCCTCCACTTAGAAAACCCCTATCCAACATTTATATCTCTTTGTTTGTACAAAGAAAATATGTTTTACATGCATAGATCTAGAGAGAGGGGTCCGGTACACCCCTCTGAAATTTGTAAAGTTATTTAATGCACAAACTAAACCAACTAAAAGTTATTTAACGTATAAACTAAAGGGGACCTTAGACCCCCCCCCTCCCCAACCGAAAATGTGGATTCGTGTCAAGTTGGTATGAAAAATGTCATATACATGAAGGTATGACGCATAAGAACCCCCTCTCCCCGGCCGAAATAAATTTTCACATTTAATAGGAAAGGACTTTACGTATTTTTTTCTTGTCAAGAAATTTCTAGGTTGGATTTTTTTTTTTACCAGAGTAACCCTCTTGGAAAAAATGTCCTATAGATCCGCGCCTTTATTTTTTTAAATTCACATAAATATCAATATAAAAAATAAAATTTATTCAAATATGTGTGGCAGTTGGCAGTAAGCAGCTGACAGTTGGCAGTTGGCAGTAAGCAGTCAGCAGTTGGCAGTATGCAGTTGGCTGTCGTATATGGCATTCCATATAAAAGTGAGGGGGCTCAAGTCCAGAAATTCTTTGACAAGTTAAAGGAATAAGTCAATGAAATTTGACAGCTATAGCTAACCTGGCTTTTTTGAAAATCAAGGTTTAAGTAGTTTATTGATTAAAAATTTTCTCTTCCCGTAAACAACTAAAGGGGGGTAACTTTTGGAATTTCCTGTCCAAAAACCACTCTAACGATTTTGTCCAAAATGTGCATACACACAGAACTAAATAAACTCATGTACTAAATATACAAAATAGCGAAAATTAAACGACAGGAATATTTTGGGGTAGGTGTGTTGTACATCCTTAAGAACCACAGTGTGTTCGGAAAGATGAAACTTATAGGGAAGCATCCTGGCCAGTGGGGTAGTGTAGATTCATATCTGTTCAAATCATGACCCCCAGGGCTGGGGCGGGGCCACGATCGATAATCAGTTTATACTGAAAGGGGAAAAAATACTGAACTGATTTCTGCTTTTTTCCTAGCCACAGTGCCTAGATGAACGATATGGCCCATGGGCCTCTTATGTTTAATATTCCATGGAAGAATTGTCTTTGAAGTGTGATTATAGTCAGAATTATGTCGTCTTCAACATTTACAATATCTCTTATCAAAACTTATCTTTTTCAGAGCAATCCAGTCAGAATACCGAGTTTTGTCTGAGTCAGCATCCTAAGGAACTGTATGTGACTACTGGAGACGACCCACATACTATCGAGAAAAGCTAAACAGGAGTATGAAACTGTCTAATGGTAAATTCACGCCCTTACGCTTCACCCTGAATACATCATTAGATGAGGTACAGCAGTCTATAAAAGACTATGTGACACAGAAAGCCAATGAAGTTATTCAGTGTGCCTTTGAATGCATTGCACCTTGCAAGAAAATGCTTTAATGCACTTGTTATATAAAAAATATTACATGCTGGAGGAAAAAAGATAGAAACTGATGCATTTACAGAAGCCTTAATAAAAGCATACAATCAGGATCACCAGGCTGATGGGCATCAGAGTCAAGTACAGATACTATCATTTTTTGTGAACAACTTTTCAAAAACTGAACTTTGGAAAACGTCGCATGGTTTAACAAAGTACAAAATAGATTGTGCAAGAAAATATGCATCAACTAATATTGTCATGGCTACTTTTTTCATCCTTTGTTAAAACAAAACAGTGGAGCTACAGTCTCCTCAGAGACTACTGGTCTATCCACGTGTACAGAAGTATTTTTACCAAAATGTTCAGTCATTGTACATACCATTTTTGAAGTGAAAATATTGATTTTTTAAATAGTAGCCTAATATAGTTTATAAAAGTATGAAACAAAGGGAAATAACTCTGTCGCAAAAAATCACAATTTTTTGGAAAAATTCCTCAATTTCAAAATCGCACAGTGTCACCAATAATCAAAACCCGAATAATTGCCTGTAGGAAATTATTATTAAGTTCACAATCTTTATCTTAAAACAAAATAATTTAAAATCTAAGCGGCCAAACCCAGGTTTAAAACATTTCCAATATCGACCCTTTTCCCACATTTTTCAGTCTCTTTTATATCAAGAGTTATTCCCCCTGTGTTTAAATATAGCATTGATTTTTAAGACAAAAAAAAGTTTGTGCAAAATGAAATAAATAATATATATTTTCTTTTGTTCTTACTTTTGATCACTCAATATTTTAATGAAAAGAAGAGAATGGTGAATAAAATAGCAATTTTTACAAAATTGTAAATACAAAATGATGATAAAGATGGTGGCTTATGGAGTACCCCCTTGGTGGGCCCCAATATTGAAAATTTTCAGAATTTTTTTTCTTGTGATTATATGCTATACTGTTGGAGTCTTTTTGGAAAATTTAATTAATGTGAGTGACACTTCATGTATGGCCTCCTGCCTGGTTTTCTCATAGACCCAAAGTTAATAATATAGCAGCTACTTAAGCAAATGGATTGAGATATTTAATCTGTGTCCATAAAGTAAGGAAAGTGTTGGAACAAACAAACACTTAATATACGAATGTCAAAATGTTCCAAGAATATGGAATTAAGTCACACGTGTTTAATGAGTTTTGGGACATATTGGTCAAAAAAGTACGTGACGTTAAAAAAGTAAATGGAACAATGGAAGCAAAAAAGTATCAAAGAGGGTTTTTTTGAGTGAACATAAGAAAATTACAGTATGTCTGGTCAGAACTGGTGATAGGACTCTATGAGGAGGCTTGTGCGTATGGACGAACACTCCATGGCAGCAGGGATGCTGGAAGCTGCACGTTGCAGAAAGACTTTATCTTTCCCAAAGCGGAATTAATGGTTATGGAACCGATATTTACAGGCAGAAAATTATCAAAAAAGGCTTAAATCGGGACGTCCAAAGTGTACAAAGTGTACGGCAGTCCGTGAGGATCGTTGTTTGGCCAATTTTGCAGAGACGAAGCGCTTCCAAAGTGCCCTTAAGCTTAATACTGGGCATCAGAGAGCAAGGGAAAGGCAGGTTTCTACTAAAACAGTTTGAAACAGACTTCAGGAAGCAAATCTCAAGGC
>NW_026918905.1:0-14962 GCF_032062105.1 Saccostrea cuccullata | reverse complement strand
AAAAAAAAAGAGAAAGAGAGATACGGCAGGGGTACTGATACATTTCGGAATAATCGACATAAGTGATTCCCAAAAATTATAAATAATCTTAAAAAAAACTTACTGAATGCATTTATTTACTTATTATAAAAACTTTTTTTTTAAACTGAAAATACAAATATATTAAATAATCAAATACCCAAAAAATGTGATTTGTTTGGCTTATATGATATGTTAAACTATTTACAATAAATGGTGTGTCAAAGTATTTTTGAAGCATATTAAAACTGCTTTTTATCATTATAATTCCATGATGGATATCAAAATAATCGTCTCATTATGCACAATCTTTACTCGTCAATAGTTTCCTTGATACTTTTATTTTGTTTTGATTGAAAAAAAAACTAAGTTCTCATACGAAGAGGAAATGTTATTTCAAACAGCTGCTAACTGTACACGGTCGCTCTGAACACAACATAAACAAGTATAGCGGTCAGTGAAAAAGACAGTAGGTGTCATGACTGTGTACCCCGAGTAAATTACTGGTAACCATCAATGGCTTTGATGTTCTTTCAGAACCGTGTTAGGGATTTGAAAACCGAATTTTTAAATCAAATCAATGTATCAAAAATCTAATTGACAGATTAATATTGTACATAATGAGACGATTATTTGGATATCCATCATGGGCTTAAAGAAATAAAAAGCCGATTTAATATGCTTATAACATATTTTGTAGCATATTTAATATAAATAAAATAAAGTTAATAAATCAAATTTTGGGAATATAAATGAGTGATGAATTTTAAAAATTAACAAATAAATGAATAAATTAATATAATTCTCATTATTTATTTATATATCTATTCTATTTATCTATTCAATCTTAATTCAGTCTATTTGTAGAGTTTTTTCCATCAGAAAATAAATGAATAAAATAGATAAATATTTTATTTAATGATTTTAATTTATTTCTTAGACATTTATTTTATTAATGCATTAACATATCATTCCTTTCAATTATTTTTTATTTATTTAAATTCTTTGGAAAAAAATCCCATACATAGATTTGACGATGTATTCCTAAATGTTTAAATCTGGTTCTTTTACAAAGACAGTTATTACGCTCAAAGATGTTTCAAAGAAGATAAAATGAAAACGTTTTAAAATATATATATATAAAAAGTTCATAAAGTACAATGTAAATGCCGTCTAGCATCACAAGATGCAATAATTTTGTAATCTATTTCTTAAATGCAACAAAAATATATATTTAAAACTCCAAAATAAATGTCAGGGGACGACAGGGAGTAGACAGGGAGAGCAGGGACAACGACAGGGGACGACAGGGACTGGACAGGGAGATCAGAGAATGTCAGCGAATGTCAGGGGACGACAGGGAGTAGACAGGGAAGGCAGGGACAACGACAGGGGAACGACAGGGACTGGACAGGGAGAGCAGGGACAACGACAGGGGATCATAGGAGAAAGTCAGGGAGAGACAGGAAAATGTCAGGGACTGTCAGGGGGACAATAGGGGATTTTTTGGAATCTAAGGGGATATTTAATTCAGTAGTGCATGGGCGCCGAATACTTAGCTATGCAGACTTTAAATGGGCATAAGGAAGGCATTTAACGTGGGGAAAAGAGAATCTTGTAATTATACATGAATGCGTTTTATCCAAATATTTTACCTCGCATATCAGAAACTGCATGGATTACTAGTATTCTGTAATAAGCACTCAAAAATAATACTGTTATCTTTTCGATGAGATTTTTAAGTCAGGCTCTAAAAACTGAAAATTGACGGTATTTATATCAATTTTTTAGCGTTATTAAATTTTTGGGATTGCTAACTCCCATAGACAGATTTTTTTCCCACTTAAAATGTCTTCCAAGCTTTCAAGTCGTGTTTGTCACGGTAAAATTGTCATAAATATTATATTATTCCCAAATGCGCATAAAGTTAACAAAAATTTTGTTCCAAAAATTTTGTTCAAAAAACCGTGGCTTAAAAACCACGTGATTTATTTTTACTCTCAAGGGTTTGTCTAAATGCTGTTATCTGATTGGTTAAAAGGATTAGTGCCTTGTTTATTCTGTGTATTAATAGCAATTCACGGTGCTCGTTCTTGACTTCCTTATTTAGAAATCGTCCAGACCTATTAAATTATAGGGAAAATGTTAGGACCTTTACCTGACCTTGCCTCTAATATGAAACGATTAAAACGTTTTAAAATGAAACTCATACCATCATTTAGTGACATTGTCTTCTTGATTGTAGGAAAATTACATTCGTTTACATTACATTTACACTTTCGCCCCAGACCGGGATTGAACTCCCGACCTACGGAATCTGTCTCCTAGCAGTACGCTCGGCTATCTTTGTATAGGTAACGATCATATAAAAACAAATATCCAAATAACTGTATCAAATAACTCTATTCACAATGACCGTGTAGTGTAGGGCAGCGTTGTGAGAATTCCATTGGCATCGAAATCAATTTTTCTAACATGCTATGATAGCCGAGCGGTCTAACGCGCTGTTCCTGCACTGTTAGGAGACAGATTCCGTACGTTGAGAGTTCAACACCGGGCTATATCTATATACAGAATAATAATTTGAACAAAAGAGATCATATACATTAATAAAGTTAAAATAAAGAAATAAACATTTTCATAATTTTGTATGATTTAATAAAAAATGCAAATAATGATATGAGCTACCAAAATTACTCAGTGGTTCAGGTTTTGAACCGCATTGTAGTTTTTTAAATGTACTATTTCATACAAAGACGTGAAATACGAGGGTTGATCCAAAAATGATGTCACAACTATAAAATTGCTACAAGGCGACGAAATTATACATTATTAAAACTTTATATTTATTACAAATCAGTCCTGAAAAATTCTAATTCAAATGATTTATTCCATAAGCGCTTGGTTACAGGATGGTGTATTTTGAGCATTATGTGTTTTTCTATATGTGTCTGGATACCTTCATTAAAATAAAAATAAAAATTTTCAAAATATCAAATTCTATACAAAGTGCAATTATTGTAGTTGTCACACCTAAATTACTTCATATGAAGGATATGAGTCGTAATACACTTAAATACTTCCCCTTCTTTTCATTAACAATGTACATATATTTCTCTTTTAAAAGAGTAATTGGCATCCCTTGTACACTCACTCTATACGTAATTCAGTCCGTTGTCAAATTTTTTTTACAGTACCATAAGATAAACTTACAAGTTTATTGTATCGCTCTGACCATGGCAACGTCAGACACCATAAAACGTTTTCAACGACCTCCCCTTTTCGGTCTTTCTGTTCTCTGCTGATCATTCATTGACTCACGAACGGCTTAAAATCGCTGAAAAGAAGGATATGCAGATTAAGATCAGTATTCAATATCAACATCCGTAAAACAATACAAAATAGGAGCAGACCAAACACGGACCTCTAAAACATCAGAGGTGGGATCAGGTACCATGGATGAATGAGCACCACTTGGTGTCTGGTCACACCTGCCTCGTGCTTCATATCATAATCGGGAAATACCTGAAAAATCCGTCGTCAATTCAATGTATAAATAATGGATAAACAATAAGTATAGAAAACGTCAGTTAGTATCTGACTTAATGAAACCGTCTAAGAATTGTCTCTTACATGTATTTACATTCCCTCCTCTGTGTGCCTTATTAAAAAAGTGACTGCCACTATGGGTGATTTTCCCATTTTGAAGCATTCACGCATTACAGCTCGTTTCAGCATTTTTTTTGTCTATTTCTTTGTCCTACGTTCAATACAGCAGATAAAAACAACAATGATTACATGTATGATCAAAAAGCAATTACGTCATATAATTATTAACTTCAGACAGACAAATGTCGCAAAATATTGTCGTATGACACCAGCGATTTGATACAATGACATTACTTTTGGATTGACCCTCGTATATACTTGTAAAAGAATCCTCAATCAAGTTTATAAAAGGCAATGGCATACAATTCTAATACGAGAATTGATTACGATAGCTGGAAAACTGATCCTGACGTACAATAAAATATGCTTGATGTTTAGAGCTATGGCAGTATTCTCCAGCAATAATTTGTATTTAAAAGTTAAATAGTATAATTACCCTTTCACTGGTTTTTTGCCCATTTGACAATACAGTGAATGTCTATGTTTAAAAATATTACATGTATTGTGTCTTTATTTTATTTAGGCCTGTCATTTACAGGGATGTCACTGAAGCAAAAAGAAACATTTAAATTGATGTATCGCATTTCAACTTTTTATACCCAAACCCTTTACAGTACACGGTTCATTTTTTCTAAAGTTAGAACTCTTAGATTACAGTTTTCGATTGTTTTGGAGTCCAAATTGAATAATCGAACAGTGGCGACCTTTGCAGGTAAGGTCACATGAATTCTTTCTTTTTTTGTCCCCTAAATCATCCATTTGATATTCTTTTTTTAGTTCGTACATCTACTTGCAGTAGTCTTGCATACGCAAGTCACGTTCAGCAAGAGTGCTTTTAAATTTCCATTGTTCTCATTTTTATGTCTTTTTTCATACCTTCAAAGATTGTTTGCACACTACGACCGGCAATCTGACTGCATGTTTGTCCAAAAAACCTTACACATAAATAAATAAGTTTACCGTTGGATTGGCAGATGCTGTGGTTTTTGAATTTCACACGTGTATTTCTTGTTACAAGACTTTTGATATGTGTATTTCTTGGTATAAGACTTTTATTGCATTAAGGGATACTATGGATAATTCAGGAATTCTATGCATAAAAATAAATATATAATAAGCTATCGGAAACCTCTAATGGGAATTTTTCTCTGAATCTCTTAAATGAAAATGCAATATCTGTATATTTTTATTTTATTAGACCTATTTTTAAACCCTGAATTTCACACAATTCTTTTGTTGAATAACGTGGAATTCAAAGGTTTTGAACGCCATACAATAAGAACAGTACGACATTAATTCTGGACTCGACATAGTCAAGACTACCATTTCTAATTATGATATCGAAAATATTTTTTATATCACTTGGTGGGATTACTTAGCAGTATTCCAGGCTCTCATGTTGAACTCACAAACATTTCTCCTTCTAAAGATATGAAGTCCCAAAGCGCAGAATCACATAGAAGAACTGTGGGATTTTAAGTCCCACCAACTTTCACACGTTTCTCCAATGGGAGAAAAAATGTCAGATCGGATATTATCTCCTAAGGGATTTTTTCTCCCACAAATTTGTTCAAATGGGATAAATCCCACGGATATTGATAATGAATTATTTTCTCCAATACATTATACATGTAGTTGGTATTTATTTTGGGGAAAGCTTTGTCATTGTCTTATTATATGGGTTATATTTCATGTTTCACAATGTATAGCAGAAATTGTTTGGATCTATCCCATTTGAACAAATGTTTGGAAAAAAATCCTAATGGGAGTAAATATCCCATCTGACATTTTTTCTCCCATGGGAGAATGGTGAAATAGTTGGTATAGTTGATGGGATTGAAACTCCGACCATTCTCTCATGGGATTCTGAGTTTTAAGACTCTTTATCTTAAGCATTGGAGATGTTGCCGAGCTTAACACAAGACCTTGGGATACTGCTGAAAAATCCCACCAAGTGATATAAAGATATTATGGATATCATAATTTGAAATTGTAGTAAAAAGTCTGGACTATGTCGTGTCCAGAGTTAAATGTCGTATTGTTTAGGGAGATTTGCTTCCGTAGTCTTTTTTGTGCTATTCGTGTATACCATGTAGATTCCCTGGCCAAAACATATGTGCATGGCCAAGAATATCATTATGTGAGAAAAACTTTGCTGCCCATTTAAATGTGTAGGAGATGCTGTTCTTTTCATTACCTTGGAAGCGCTAGTGCCCTTGGCCTAATCTACATTTTATTTAGCAGTACACACAGTATGTAATAAAGGTCTTTTCGTTTTCAAAAAAGTTCACATTCTAATAATGTTAATGTTCAGGTTTGTCTCACCCCCAAGTAAGCTTTCTAAATACTGATATGATAAGTGTACTTTTCCTAGCAAGTGTGTGGTAAGGTGAGTAATGTAACTCATAGTCCTTTCATCAATTTTTAAATAAAAAGTCCTTTATGACTACTTGATACTCTAATACATGTTTCAATTAGTATACACTGCTTGTATTGAATTCTCTTAAAAAATATTGGGAAAATTTAACAAATAAGACAAGTTCTGAATATATTGAAATAAAATTCTAGCCTCCTAGCCTTTCAGTATAAGTGATCTTTACTTTACATTCATCTAGGAATTTGTATAGAAATTCTGTTCTTTACCTCTCGCTACCAAAGGACGCTTCTCTTTTCCCTATCTAAATTCATACTGAAATGTCATATACAACCTATTGATTATATCCATCACCTGTGCGTGAAAATAATGATTTTAAATAATTAGAATTATGTATACACTGAACAAAACTTCTAAGTGTTCTCGTAGCATTCTGTAAGCTAAAAAGAACAGATGCATACAATAAATAATTTCTTTTATACATGGTCAATGATGAATCTTTCAGTTCGATGTTGTGAAGATTTCATGTAAGTATCTCGTTAGAATTTTAAGCAAAGGCTAGTGTCGAAGACATGATGTACCCTGAAAATGAAAATTACCATAAGATAATCTGTATGTGAGGGTCGTTCAATAAGTACTGAAATACACAGCATTTCATGATAAATGTGGAGACATTTGAATTTATTTTTCATATTTGAAAAGTTCTATTTCATAGCTACTAACACAGAAAATCTTGCGAACTTTCATAGTGTTTTCGCAAAGAAAATCTTTTTTAATTATAGCAGGGTACTACACTGAGCTAAAATCTGTTTATAAATTATCTCTGCCAAGAAGATGAAAGTAGGAGCGTATTTGAAAATTTTGCTTTATACACAAATCACCGAAAACCTCAAATTCAAGATATTATCTTTATATGTAGAAAACATTATCTTTCTAGATGGATTCAATACTTCAGAAAAAAAAACTAGAGTTGAAATATAAAAGGCAATGTGGTCATTATTAATTTGTGGGGACACCAAAAAATATAAACTTTATGTGCTACATGAAATTTGAAAATGCTAAATTTACATGGAAAGTCATTGTTAAGATACTAAACATATATTCGTCACAGCATTTCATAGAATTCTGACAAAGGAAAAAAACATATAACACTATTCCAATCATGTAGGTGACGTATTTTCTCACAATGCCAAAGTGAGAACACCCGTTGAATGTGCCAATGGTTATCTCAGTATCATAAAACAAATTTATGAACAAAATAGAAGATTTGTTAAACTTGCTTAATGTATGACGAAACATGGGTGCACTTTTTATAGCCGTAAAATAAGATTAATGATCAAAATGTGGTATCAAAGAAAAAGGTGTCATTTAATAATGATAAAGAGAAGCAATAGCTCCAAACATATTTTGTAAGTTTTCGTATATTTTAACAGGTTCATAAAACATGTCCATACATGTATATCGAAATGAAGGACTAGCAATGGTAAGTTTTATCTTCAAATTGCACAAAGGAAAGAATGCAGAACTTTTGAATCACCCATATTAGCTTGATCGCCGTCACTGTGAGATCTTTTCCTTCCCAAAACATATGAAAACAATCAAAGGAAGATTGTACAATGTCAGATATATTATGGGAAAAAATATTCATCGGTGTCTCTGGGGCATCCCTAAAGATGAGTATGCTGTGGATTTCTGTTTATGGATACAAAGACCTAAGACACGCATAAAGGGTAACAGGAAATGCCTTGAGGGATTGAAACTATTAAGAATATGTATAACGTACTTTTCATACTTTTTTATGACATGTTGCATTGAAAGAACCTTGTAGAATAAAACCTCCACTCGCTCTTATTACTGATTAATTACTGATTAATTTGTAATTAAATACATATATCTAATAATGTAATGCTATCTTTATTGGTACGTTCTCTTTTCATGTTAGACCTATTCATTTTTAAGTCTTCTACATTTGTGCAGATCAAAAAGGAAGCTGAAAAAACATGATCTTTCTAAGAGAAGAAAATTGAAACAAATGATACGTGTCCGCAATCAGAGACAAATGTGATTGCATTTATATTAATTAAGGTCATTTTTCATTCCAATTCCATTTCAAATACCCCGGTATACGTTCAAGTTTAATGACTTCATTCGTTAATTATAATATAATTTTTTTTCTCAGGTGCATTTGTCCTTTCTCCATCTTAGACACACCAATGAAGATGTTGATTCGGAATTTCCATAGTTAGTCATGCTAAGGAGATGTAAAGTCAAGCAATTTCCACAAAACATCAGACAAACATTCAGATACACTATTATAACATGTCAGATGAAGGACAGTTTAGATGGTGCAAATTCTACCGAGAATATCTACAAGTTCTTGGATGGTAATGAGCGATCATTATAAGACTATGCTCTTGAATGATTCATTTGGCTGTTACCACTGCTAGAAGGCAGACCGAAAATCTAAATGTCTTATGCAAGGAAATAGCCAATCAAAACGAACTTAGTTCAATAAAAGTCCCCTTTTGATAATATTGCTACAACCATTCGTTTCGCTTTTTCTTGTCATTATCCTTAATTCTTGATAATTTGCTATTTCATTTGGGGGTCTTCATGAGGCCATGTGTTTTTTTCGTCCGCCATTCCTCTGTCACACCTAGTTCAAATAACATTAATCTTAGAATAAATGTGACCATAACAACACCAAGAGAAAAAAATAACTTAGTTATAATCCATAGGTTATATAACTTACTCTTGTTATTTGTTGCATCGCATCGTCTGATCTATGAAAAACGCAATTTTACCCCCACTCCAGGAAATCGGGAAAAACTGTTCTGTTTATTGTTCGAATTTCCTCGTTCATATTATTCCACTGAGCACCTTTTGGCATGTGCATATATCTGCTTCGTATTAAAAAGGATCAAAATTATCCTAAACATATGTGTTTACGGAGGGTCTCTTTTCTGTGGCGATAGAAGTTATTTTCAAATTGGGCTCTGCAAGGAGGATGCTTAACTTTTAAATTGAAAATGTTAAACAATATGCAGCGCATAAATTGTAGTTACATGTATTACATCCGAAAAGTTGGTACATAAGTCTATTCTAATTAGCAGCTTGATAGAGTAAATAGTCAGTTATAGGATTTCCTTCAGGCACCTCACATAACTAGCTAGATTGTTTTCAATGAGCCACACATTGTTTGGAGTAATACTTGGACATAAAAACACATCATGTCTCATTCTGTTGACAAAGTTGTAAGTTCTCACTAACATACGAAGTTTGATCAAATATATTAAGTTTTTTTTTTTTAAATTTAGAAGCGAACACAATGTTTGCAAAGAAAGTCCATTGCATATGCTATGTCTATCTTAGCAAAGAGAGAGAAAGAAAGAGAGGCTATCCCACCACCCCAAAATCCTAAGTGTGTTTTTTGAAATAGTGCCAAAGCGTCAGAAATTTTGCATTACTTAGTATGTGATGGAACATGTATTAACCTTCTATTGTGAAGGTCATTTTTAATTTTAAAAAAATTGGTTACCCTCTCTCCCGATCTCCTGCCTAGAAATACACCGACTTAATTTGTCAGTGTCGGTGACAAATTGTACACCTCATTTCAGGATTTTTTTTCTCTTTCTTCCGTCAATAAATATGTTAAAATTTCAAGGAATTTTTTTTCTCGCCTATAAAATTTTACCCTGAGTTGGGTGAACCACCAAACGTCATTTTAAATATGGTCTAAAATATTTAATTATGTTGAATTTTTTTTCTTTAATCTGTAAAATTATAATATTGACAATATGGGCAAATAGAAAAAAAAGTTTTTTTATTCAGTAAATCTCCTAACCCACTCTGAATGATTTAATTCTTTTTCAAATGGTGCTCCGATGTGATGAAAATTGTTAATGTTTATTTGACACAGTATACAAGTACCAAACCAGGTCATTCATATTGATTTTATGTGTCTAATTTTCTTTGTGTTTCACTGGTGATAATTAAGATTTTGATAGGTAAAATAAGTTATCTGTGACAGACTTACAAACTCTTAATTTTTAACTTTGATGGTGCTCATTTTCCTTACCTTAAATCAGAGAGTTTAAGATTTTTTATATCAATACGTACACTATTTAACAACTGCTCTATGGTAATACTAATTACTTTAAGTCACACTATAACACACTTCCTCTTTTAAAAGTGTTCATATTAAATTTGAAACATTTAGCAACTGTAATTCTCTTCTACGTTTTAAGATTAATATGTACCTCCATATTAAGGTCAAGATCTAGTAAATAACTTGAGACTAATTTTTTGGTGCTAGATCCATTATGACGTCATAATCAATTTCAAATTTCTTTTTCCCGTACTTTACGGCTTTAGCAGAATTATGTAGAAAATAGGGTATTTTCACGACATTCAATTTGAAATCATATGAAAAGTAAACCGGATACCTATATTAAATTTGATATTGATTTAAAGAAGAGGTCATGAACATACTAATAACCGTTTTCTGAGAGACTGTAGGCAATCTGGATACATTTCCTTTGTCGAATATGAAAAAAAACTCCCGAAGTCATGAATGATTTTCTTAATTTTTCATTGAAAATGGCAGTTTCAAATACAGTTTTTCATCTTGTTTACCTACAAATTATGCCCCGAAACACCTTATTTGACCAAGCTAAAGTTATAAAGCATCAATAAAGGAATTTATTTCTCGAGTTTGATAAATCTGTAGGCACCTTTCATTCACTAGATCTTAACCCTAAGAAGAGGTATGGAAAACAAAATTATGTGCTTAAAATAGACCACGTGCTGCTATCCATGAACTACTTTCATAGTTCTTTAGACTCATTTTGAAGACAACGGTACCTTGTTTTTAACTTGAAATTACCATTTAAAAGTGCAAAATTTAGACATTTTCTCAACAACTGGTTGTAGAAAGAACATTAATGCACACTTTGTTCATTTGTTTGGATTTTTAAGGCTCTAATGAATTCTGAAGCTGCACTGAGTAGCAAATCAAAAGCATTTTTTCTGCAAAAGTGTAGATTATAAATGCACAACATACATTCAGTTATGCATATTTATTGTATCTTTATCATAAGGACTTAAAATTTGATAAAAATATAATGTATTTAAGCAATTGGAAGAAATGTTATCATTTTGTTTTTATTGCACTAAAGGTGGATGGACATCCCCCTTAACTGAACTTCTTTTAAGTTGCGCATGTTGCAACTTCCTGAATGGTAAGGAAAGCTGTTTGTCAACATGTGAAACTCAATTTCTTTCTTAAAAGTCACAAAACGCGTATTTTTTGTAATCTCAGATTTTTGCTTAAGAATTATACTTTATTTTCTCTGTCATGGATTATCTGTTGAAAGTCTAGTTGATAAATTAATTTGTTATTTATTTCATATTTGTAAATTGGCCACCTGATGTATTTTACTTTTGAAGTAATTTTTTGATGATCCTTCCAAACAGGTTTGATTTTGGGAATGTTTGTGTTTGAAGTTATCATGTGAAAGAAGAAGAAAGAGACAGAAAAAGGATTGGGGGACAAGAAGATCTCACAGACAAGTAATACATAAAAAAAACAAAAAAAAAACAAAAGGCATTAAACAAGCTGTCGGTGATTCATCCAAAAATTTTTATGCTATATATTTATCCCCAGGAAACCATTTTATGCAAATAAATCATATGACATTGTTAATAATACTTCTGAGAATTTCAAACAAATTATTAAACCTAACAAAGGTGGCAACAAATGACAACCAAGGTAGCACAACAAAGTTATTAAAACGTTATAAAAACGTTTTCAAAATGTTATAAAAACATTTTCTAAAATGTTATTACAATGTTATTTTGTATGATTTTGGAAAAAAAAAATTCAAAACATTTAAGTTCAGAACATTTTCATAACATCTATATGTCTTAAATCATTTGAAAAATATTATTACAACATAAAAATCATTGTACTTTCTAAAGTTTTAATTAGTTTAAACTTTTTTACAACTTTTACCCAAGAGAACTGTTTTAAACAACTGCACAGTCAATAACAATCTTCTTAACTAAGAAGATCTGTCACAAGTAAAATTAGAGACAAATAACCATATCCTTTGAAAATTATTTGTTTGGCACTTGGACGTCTTTGTTTTCTTCAGAAAAACAAAGATATAGAGAATAAATGTATATCCATGCATTAGAAGATTTTAAAATTATACATAGCCATACATCCGATAAATACAAGGAAGGTGTGTATTGTCTTTCTACGATTTTTTTAAAAATAAACTTTGGTTATATGACTACGTCAGTATGTTTTGGACAACAGTTCTATAAAATATATACCAGTAGTATAATAAATAAATCTATCTCCAAAATACATTCGTGTGAGGAAACTTCAAACATACCTTAAAGGATTAACATCCCGGTAAATTCCTCCAGAATGGTGTGTAGCAAACCTCATTATGTCCAATTCCTAGTTCTTGCATACAGCAACTGTGAATGAAAAATGATATTCATTTTATTTTTTACAGACTTTTTACTCACTGAAGGAGGATAAGATAAGGAGTTCCTGTGTTGATAGGATTATGGATAGAAATATGATGGGTCAATGGGCTATCAAAATACTTATTGCTTTACATTAAAGATAATCATTACATGTATATGCAAAGATTTGAATTCGTTATATATTATAGAATTTATTCTCCCAAAAGCTCTTTTGTATTGATGTATTCTTCAAGATAAGGGCTTAATAA
The DNA here is from genome assembly GCF_032062105.1 of Saccostrea cuccullata. Classification (NCBI taxonomy): domain Eukaryota; kingdom Metazoa; phylum Mollusca; class Bivalvia; order Ostreida; family Ostreidae; genus Saccostrea; species Saccostrea cuccullata. The sequence continues at coordinate 2,152 of NW_026918905.1, read as the reverse complement.
AGTGTGCTTCATGGTATTCATACATAGATGGGGGATTGATACCCCAAGTGTATTTCTTTATACAAAAACATATTCAAATGAGCATTACTTAAAAGTGGGTGATTAACACCACAAGTTTTTTTTGTCCAGGTACATAGTCAAATGTACATTTATATAAAGTCAATTGAGCAGCATCATGGGGATTAATACCCGAAGTGTATATCTTTGTACAAATATATAGTAAAATGTGCATTTATTAATCCCTAGTGTAAAGATGAGGGAATTTATTCCTTTAGTGTATTTCTTTGTAAAAATACGCAGTGCATTACTTACGAAATGTACTTTATTTATTAAAAGTACATTCCTTATCAAATGTACATTACCTAACGATTGAAGATTATTATCCAAGGTGAATAACTATACAAATAAACAGTCAAATGTGATTTTTAAGCCCTAGTGTAAAGATAAGGTATTTTTAACCTAAGTGTATTTCTGTGTACAAATACGAAATCGAATGTCCGTTTCTTAAGAATGGGAGGTTGATTAATCGCCAAAATATTTTTTTTCTGAATACATAGCCAAACGTGCATTTTTTAAAGCTTGGGATTAATACTGTCTCCTGTTGCATAACTTTGATTGAATATCTACATAGTCAAATGTACATTAATTAATTATAGTGGAAAAAAATTCTTTGGTTTATTTTATTGTTCAAATGTGCAAAAGAAAGCTTGTTATTATGATCATTGAGAGGGAAATATAAAAGTCAATACAGTATATTTTCTAATTGTAGTAATAAGGCAATGCAACTATATCAGTGGAATTGGCATGATTAACATGGGTAGAATGGGTATTAAGAATCATCATCCTTTTAGTATCTTGAAATTTAAAATATAGGAAGGAAAGAAAAGATATTGTTTTGTTGGGGGATGCGTAAAATATATTTCTTATAAAACATTTAAAAGATAACTGTATCATTTGATTTAAAAACATACATTTTCCTTATAAAAATACTTTCGTACTGCTTTGACATGAGAATGTGAACTTTGCTGAAACATATAGAAGTTTTTTTTCATTATTAAATGACAAAGTAAGACTGTCGATTTGTATGTATCTCATGAAGGTATTCCATCCTCAAGAACAAGAGAATAGATGAACATAATTGAGGTGAAGGTGATGAATATTCAGTATATTTAAACATAATTCCATTTTATTTACTATAAGCATGTAAGGAGGGGGGGGATTTTATTCTTTTTCCTTATTTTTATTTTCATCTTTTTTGCTATTTATTTTAATAATCAATTCAAAACTTTATTAGGTTAAAATTTTATTTTCAATTGTCATTCTATATCTAATATATCTATTTACCACAATGCTAAGTAATATCCTTAATAATACAATTTTATTCTTTAAAAATCGTTTATACTCATGGGCTTTAATATTTGTCAATTAATAACTGCTAAATTTTTTATATTTTTGAAGCTTTCCCTTGGTAAATTCTTTTTACACAATATTTTTTTTTAAATATCAGAGATTGTGTTTGGAAAAGGCAGAGTTTATTTCAGTGTCTTCAGATTTGTAAATATAGTTACAATTGACCAAAATATATTATTGGAATTATGTAACTATACTCTATCTGACTGTCCATCTGTGGTGTCTGTAAACGCTTCACATTTTCAGCTTCCTCTCAGGACCAAGAAGTCAATTTTAGCCAAAATTGCAAGAAAGGAAAGGAATTTAAATATGTTTAATTGAAGGGTCATGCTTTCATGATAAAAAGTACAATATCATTGAAAGGGTTATCATAATGTGTATGTTCAGTTTTATTCTTGGTAAGATCAACAAGCTTTTGGTTATGTCTAGATATGAGTAACTATTTCTGTAGAGGAATATTTAAGTAACAAAGAAAAACAAAATCCGTTTTGTTCCAATCACGATCCTGGAGGATTGGGTGGGCAAAGTATCTGGTAATCAAAAATATGTTCTATGGATTTGGTGCCTTTCGGCAATTTGGTCAAAATGTAAAAAAAAGTCACAAACATGCTACATAATATAGCAGAAAAGAAATGTTTGTGCAATTTGCATAAGAATTATATTAATTTCAAGACGAAAAAATATATGTGGGGCGACGATATGTGCCTTGCCTATAAATAGGGAAAATATTGTCGCCAGCGAA
>NW_026918904.1:0-14788 GCF_032062105.1 Saccostrea cuccullata | reverse complement strand
AGATTTTCACTTTGTAACTTCCTTGTAAATAATACGAACTTCATTTCATTGTGGGTCTGATGTAAAGATTTTTTTTAAAAAGTTTCTAGAAACATCGGTATGATTGTCTGAACTTCGTTTTTTTTTTAACTGCTACGTATATTAATGACAAAAATCCGGACACATTTAGATAATTATATGTATTACTGGGACATAACAGGTTACCAAATGCGTAATAAAAAGAACAACTGCTTACAGATTTAAATATTTTTCCTTGTTCTAAAGTTATTGCGAATATTGTTTTCTTAACAATAGGAAATTAAAATAACGGTATCATACCCAAAAATCAACATGCACAATGATACACGATTGCGTATTAAAACTTATTGGGCTTTATTTATACTTATCTCAAATGTTAAAAATTTATAACTTGAACCACCGATTTGTTAGCCAATCAATGACTTATTTTTCTTCACAATGTAAATACATATACCCTTTATTCCGACTTCATGCCCTTTCAATAACTTGTAGTCGTTCGCGTGGCACAGTGGTTTGAGCGTCTGCTTTAGGGTCGCGAAGTAAGGAGTCAATCCTTACGTCACGGGTTCGAAACCCCACAGTGGGACGTGGAGACCGGTCCTTCGGATGAGACAGCAAAAACAGAGGATCTGTGTCGCAGTAAGTACTGGCAGGAAAAAGATCCCTCACTGCTCAATGGTCACGAGTGCCTAGTATAGGACAAAATTTGTAGCTCTCCATCGGCAAGTGGTGGTGTCTCCTTATGAGTGAACACTTCTCGAGAGGGACGTTAAACAATATACTATCAATTATCAATGACTTGCTTTCTCTCTTTTTCTCTCTTCCAATGTATTTACTATTTTAGAATTAAACTTTTCGGGGGTAGCACACATTTTTTTTCATCAAATAAGTACACTTGAGTCTCACTTTTTCTTTTCTTTTCGGCATCTTTTGTTCATAATCGCTATTATAATGTATATTTATGACAGTATAGATAACTAATGTATATTTATGACAGTATAGGTAACAAATATACAGCAATCTTAGTACAAACTAGTTTATTTAGATTTCTAAAAATCTTCAACTTTCTTACCTTTTACAAATGCAATGCAAAACAAACATATTAACCAACTTAAAGAAGCCATGGTCTGAGTAATATTGAGGAAATATCTTTACAGAAGTACAATTGAAACTTGAAGCGGGAAGTGTCTCGACAATGTGTTCAGTTGGGTTAATGCACGTCTTCTACCAGTTACGGAGTGGATATAAGGCTTAATGGTAATACAAGATTTGATACAATTTGTCAACTTTGAAAAACTTTCTCCAAAAATTTTAAATGGATATTTTCAAAATAAATATTTCTTGTGGGCGCCATATGATTTCTGGTGGACAGTTCACGGTACATGTAGCTTAATTGGTAAAGCGCTCGCTTCGCGATCGGGAGGTCGTGAGTTCGAATTTCAGCCGCGACCGCGACTTCAAAAATTATGTTTTGAACTCTATGTCATACAACATACAAATCATATGACATTAAGCTTGACTTTCTATCATGATTGAACCTTTAATGATTTGATAAGAGTTTGTGTGATCACTTTTTATCACACAGTTTCCTTGTGAGAAAACAATGGCTATTCGAGACACTGCATTAAAAATTAATGGTAAAGAATCAATCAACTAGAGCGAAATTAAAGCTTCATTAAAGCTGCTGTAAAACATGTTAAGACTCCCAAGAAATATGCACTGAAATATGTGAAATTTACAGCAACCAAAATCTGTCTTATAGAAAATATTCGCCAGATGCCTCAACCTTTCAATTGACTAACCCAGTCTTGTTTCATTTTCCAAATTTAAACAAGAGGCCCATATTGGCCTTATATGCCACCTGCGCATCATGCAACAATTTTCCACTGACTGAATTTTGTTCATGTTTTAAACTAGATGCCATGACATTCACAATTTTGAAAGAGGCGCCATAGCTCATCATAACTACATGTATACACTGAGCAATTGCTTAGTTTGGTTACTTAATACCCATAAGCAGCGTTGCGGAACAAAAAAATGCATTTCAACTAATCAGTAATATTTAGCAATAATCAATAGTGCCCCTACCACACATCATCTGCTGACCCTAGGTCCATACATTTCACAAATTTGGAAAAGGCACCCTTGCTAATAAAAAAGTTTGATTAATACCAAGAAGCAGATTTCCAAGTATATAACTAGAACCCTCTCTTCGGTACCCCTGACCCATGGGCCTTAAAATTCACAATTCTGGAAGAAAAGCCCCTGCTCATCATAGTTTTATAGGTTAGTTCATCTGCTTAATACCCAGGAGTAGAGAAGATTTATAATGTATTTTCACTATATAATCGATAGAACCCCGCCCGAACTCCAGAACCCCTGACCATGGGGCCATAACAAACTTAAATTCCCATTACCCAAAGATACTTAGTGACAAGTTTGGTTAAAATTGTCCCGGTGGTTCTTGAGAAGAAGTTAAAAATGTAATAAGTTTTCAGACAAACAGACGGGCGCTGGACCAAATGTGATCAGAAAGGCTCACTTCAGCCTTCGGCTTAGCTGAGCTAAAAATGCATCAAGATTCCGGAGAGTTGGAAGATGTATATTTTTAGTTCAAGAATTATCAAGCTTTAAATTTATTACTTCCATCTTAATGAAGAAATAAATTTGTAGTTATAAAGTTATACAGATCATTCTCCTGTGTCAAAGATTTTATTGTAGGCAAACAAATTTTTTCTCATTGGCAGTCAAATAATATATTAATCAATTTATTTTAAAAAAGGATAAAACTTGTGTAATAAGTTTACAAAAAATCCAGAAATATGTTGATATTTTTACGGAGTCTTGACAGTAGTATTATTTTTGAAGAAACAAGGAATCGTGTATCCTTTCGACACTAATAAAACGAGAGAAAAAAAAGATTTTTATTGAGCCAGGTCAGGAAAGAGTTGTATCCTCTAAAGTCTGCATGAACACTGTCCGAACAAAAATAATTATTTTTTTCAATTTTCGTAGTTGAATATATTGATATATTGATAACTTGCTGCTTCTTTTTTCCCCTTCAAACTCCTTTCTTAAACGCTTATATTTGGACTCGCTTGTAATTTTCCCGGAACAATTACCGATGAAGCATGTTTACATTATAATTTCCGGTTTTATAAAATTAGAACCAAACATTACAAATTCTGGTAGTGTAACTCTTTTATGCGGAAGGTAGAAAAATTTGTTTGTGGTAATAGCTAGTATACGTTATTTACATTCAATAGAGAAAACAACAATACGTAGGACTTTCAGATATGTTCAAAGTGATTTTTATGATAAGTCAAGAGTTCAACCATTGAAAAAAAAACATTAACAGCAATTTCAATACAATATAAAAGTTTCTGATTAATATATTTATACACGTATATCACCAGTAGTTTATATTAGAACGTCAAATCAATAATTTTTGTTAATAAGTGTCGCCATACATGATATAATTGTAATCCGTAGCTTGATATTAGCATACATTTTGTATTTTACTGATGATACAGGTACGCGCTGTTAGTATCCTTCATTACTTAATAAACTGCAATTAATAAATATTATTGAAGTAAGTGAAACTGTGTACTCCTGAAATATTTTGGCTTACATATCGTGTGAAGTTTTTGTATATATTTTTGCCATGAAATTTGTATCCTTTTTCTCTGATATTTGTGAAAACAAATTAAAATAAAAATCAGCAGTAATTCAACCTTGTTTGAGTTAAAAATAGTTTTACAAAACATGAAAAATAACCGGGAATACTAAAGTTTTACAAGTTTTTAAAAAATAATAAAAATTCTGTATTGTCCATCATTAGTGGCAGGGGAAAATATATTCTGAACCATGTCTGGGTTCTGGTACATGTAACAGCATTCTTAAGTTGGATTAGGCGGAGTTTTCTGTTCCGTAACTGATTCGTATGATGGTGCAGGTTCTGTATATTGTTGTCCAGTAGGAGGGTAAACAATCTGTTGACCAGGGACTCCGTACTGCTGGCCTGGTGCCCCGTACTGCTGAACTGGTGCCCCATACTGCTGACCCGGTGCCCCGTACTGCATTCCCATGTTATATTGACCAGCAGCAGGGTAGGGCTGAGTGGGGTACAATCCGGGGGCAGTGTTTGCTGGTGAGACAAGTAGATACATTTAATTGATAATGTAATTTACATTATAAAAAAAAAATCATTTAATGTTAATTAAATAGGTTAAAAGTATTAAAGTAAAAAAAATTGCTGGTGGTATTTACTTAATCTATATAATTGTGTACAGTGTAAGCAAATTAAATTCATGTTTTCAAGGGTCCATGTTTAATTTGCTCTCAATTGTAATGTTTTAAGTACAGTTTCTGTTCGTTAGCTTCACAATTAATTTAATAATATTTAACTAAATGTTAGTTGAACTATTGGAGTGCATTCAATGAAAAGGTAAAATGTGATCAATAAGTTTTGCAAGAATACAAAATCAATAGATACCTAAATCATTAGGAATGTGAATCGCAGAGTAAAATAATTTAGTGATATAGAATCATGTTTTTTAAAGTTCTCTGTGGAGTTCAATAAGTTAAATGTATATATGTAGACATGTACCTGTTGATATCACCGTTTGCTGGTTCATTCCATTGCTGTAGACAACACCCGGCATTTGTCTTCTCTGTTGTGCTGCACGACAGCAGCAAACCACCATTATGACGATAAAGACGATGAAAAAGATGATACCACTGACGATACCAGCAATTGCTCCGCCTCTACAATGTGTATATATAAATGTACATGTCGTAATGAATATAATATAAAGTTAATACTTGTATACAGATTCTGATATTAACAATGTGTAGAAAAGACTGAGAACTAATCATTCATAATTTAACATTTATAATGCAAAAGAATATTTCTGTCATTGATTTTTTTTTTTCAATTATGTACCACCTAGTTATTTTACAACTGCTATTATGATTCACTCAAAAGTCTTGAACGTTATTTTTTATCATGGTTGAGATATATTTTGCGGTAAATATTAAGAAAACGATAAAAATTCAATCACTCATTGGATTTCTTACGAATAAATGACAAAACTTTACTCACGATAAATAGACATAGTCGTAGGAATAATAGTAATAATAACTGTATCTGTAGTAACGATATGACCTGTATGCTCCTTCACTACCTATTTCAGAATATAAATAGACAGAGTTTTTGTAAGAGTACAAACATGCTGGTGCTAAAAACCAAAAGTTGTTCGCTTAAGTTTAATGAAATACTTTGAAATGTTTACGCCCAACTTTTCTCCTTTTCTGGCAAGTTACACAGAAAAAAAGAAACTTTTTTTCTTTTAATATACCTTTTTTATTTCATTTATTATTCTGACGATGTAAAAACCATAACATTAATTTTTAATGATACTTTTACATAGAATGTTAATTTTTTTGGCAAGCTTATATCGACGGTCTGCAGTGACAGCGTCTTTCACTATACCATTGCAGTTTGTCCGTATGTTTTGTTGTACCCGGGAACTCAAAAAAGAAAACGCTAGGAAAACTCAAATTTCACTTTTAAACTAAAGATCTGGTGGTTTTTTCATATAATTTCATTTAATGTTTTCTATTAGGCGTCATAACTACACCTAAATCAAACTGCTTTCCGGCGCGCCGACAAACGTTGCAATTTTTCGTCTGATATGTTTCCTATTTTCCTATTTCGTTGCTCGGGAAACTTCCAAAAAATCAAATGCCTTGAAATTTTCCAAATGACGACACAATAGATAGTAGATTAAAAATAATTGTATTCCAACCTTGGCTATTTATAAATATATTACGAAATAATATTCTAGTATTTTCTTATGAAACTTTCCGGCTACTTGATCGTGCTTGGTAGGATCGTACCCTTTGTACACTCAACCATAACAATTTATTTACTTTTTGTCTATACTTTATAATAATATTAAGATGTACTTAAATATGATAAAAAAAAATTGCTCAGTTTAGGGCGCCGATTATGTTTGAGAAAACGCTTTGTCCATAATTTCACCTGTACATCTCTCGTATAAAAATCAATCTCATGTACGTACTATATAGATTTCTTTCCTTAAGACATGGATTTCACAATGTCTTTTTTCACGTAGAAGTCAACGGTTCACGATCCAAAATTTTTTTTTATCAGATAAAAGATACACTACAGCCAATTGAAAATAGTACAAAAACAATATAAACAATCGACTTACTTTGTAACAGATGGAAAAGTATAACACAAGGAAGTGTGTACAGTAACTCCGTGAACGCCATTTTGTTTATATTGAAAAACAAGTGGACTGAAAATAAATCAATGGGTACCAGACCATGGAAGGTATTTAAACAGGATGGGTGAAGGGTATATTTAGACCTCAATGATCTCTGAATATAATAACATTTAAAGAAACATACCAGAAATTAATTTTCTTATCTCCCACTTAGAAGAGCTACATGTACACGGGTATTTTATCAAGATTTCTTTCAATAAAAATGTTATTAATTAAGAAAGTTAATTTTTTACCAGCTTAAAATAAACACACTTTCGAAAAAGTCCCAAAAATTATGCATCAAGAAAAATTCATACATTTAAAAATTTTTTTTTTACAAAATATATTAACTGTAAGTGGCATTTTTGTACTCTTTATCAAAATTATGTGGTTTGGTCAAACCTTAAGCTGAACTACTAAACAAATATAACTTCTAACGTGACATATACAATGTATATGTACCTTACGTAGCAAAGGTATGTTAATTTTGAAAGAAAAAAGTTCTTGCTATTTTTTTTTTATTTACAAAAGTGAAATCTTTTTAGCTCACCTGAGCCGAAGGCTCAAGTGAGCTTTTCTGATCAAAAGAAGATGGGCGCATTTGGCGAGTGATCTGCAGAAATCATTTGTACGAAACATTTATGGTTTAAATGTCCATGATTTAGTTGGCTTAACATAGCTGGTCAGATTTTACAAACACGACCATAGGTTTTTTTCATTTAGTTTGAAAGACATTGTGAAATTGTAACATTTAAGTCCGTTTTTCCTAGGGGGTACTAAAACATAGTAATGTTTCACCAAAAAAAAAACAACACCTAAAATATTTAACGCATAGATGCATGATACGTGTACATGTACATTATAGAATAGAAGATTAGAATAGATTTCGCTCGAGAACCAAACTGAACCACATTTATCTCATTCAAAATTTTAATACATCAGTACATAAAACGAAACTGACTAATAAATTGTTGCTTGCATGGAAAAAAGAATTAACGCCCCATGTCAGGCTCGAACCAAAAACTTTTCACATCGAGTGTACTGAACAGTGAATCTTTTTTTTTTTTTTTTTCTTTTCTTTTTTTTTTTTTTTTTTTTTACACGCCCCATGCCAGGCTCGAACCAAAAACTTTTCACATCGAGTGCACTGAACAGGTAATCCTTTTTTTTTTTCTGAACAGGTAATCCAACTTACTGAGCTATCACCGCTACTCATATACAGATGATTTTAAAAGGACAAAGAAGCAAAACATTCACACATTTGGATTTTTGGGAAATAGTTTATTTTTCGTGGTCTCTGGGTCTTCTCTCCATTTTTTAAAAAAGTGTATTCGTTTCTTTGAATTAAAATACACACAAATAACGTTTCAAAATCATGGAGAGAAGACCCAGATATAGAAAATTTTTAGAAAAATGTGTTTGAAAATGTACCTTTTTGTACAAAATGTCTGATCTGGGCAATTTTCAAGTTATTTTTGAGCAAATCAAAGCTCAATTTCCGGAAAACATTTTCATTTCCTATTGCACAGGAACCCGATAAATTAAAAAAATGTTAAAATTTCTTGTGATATGTTGGTAAAATTTTTACTTTTCAATTACGCCCAGATTCCTGCCGAATGTCAATCAAAAGCGCCCTAGTTCTTTGTCCGTTGTCTGTCGTCGTTGTTGTTAACTTTTCACATTTTCATCTTCTTCTCAACCGCTGGACCAATTTCAAACAAACTTTTCTTTCGACGCTTTGTTTTTCCTTTCATTAAATATTACACATTTTATCAAATGTCAAGTGAAATAGACTGCAGTATAAACTTATAGACTAAATAGTGTAAGTTTTGTGTATTCTGCATTTATCGCTTTGAAACACGCTAATAAATATATGCATATAATCCTGCTTATACTTTAATAAGTATAAGAGGAGACGTTCAGAAAATCCTCGAAAATTGTTGAACCAAACTTGGATAATTTCAGCAACTGGGATAAATGATCCTATAATGTATATTTCAACTTTTTATTTAGACATTGTTTTTATTTATTTTTACGTCAAGCGTCATAGAATATGGCTGTCAGATTAAACAGATGTTGTTTATTTACTTTGAAAAAGTCAATACTCCAGTATATAAGCTCTGGTGTTTTCTGGAATTATACAACGTAATAAAAAATTGCGTGTTTTTTTAAAACATATATTTTGTATGTTCAAAAGTATGCATTTAGATTAATTTCACTTACATGCATCAAAGACCAATAATTTTTAATCCATTAAAAAAGCTTTTGAAATACTTTGTTATAATTAGTCAATTGTATATGCCCATTAACTTCTATAGTGCATAAGCATAGTTCAGGTGATTCATTATAATCACTTTACACATCAGAAATATCTATTTAATAATAATTGATACTAATATTGAAGAGGCAGTCCATCGAAAAACCAGGCAGTGTTATATTAAAGTAATGTCCTTCTGATAAGAGAGATAACTTTTTGAAGACATTTTTCCATGAAACTCAATGAATTGTCTTGTCAGAATTTTTGAGTTGTTTAATGAGGACCAAGTTTTTAGCCTACTCAATCAAACCTAATCGAAATTACAATACATATATTGTTGAAATTTGCTTAAATCGATCGTTAAGCATCAGATAAAACAAGATGTCGAAAGAATCAGCATTCTTATAAGTCATCAATGCAGTCAAATTTAAAATTTATTTCAAATGACGATGATCAAAACTCAACAAGACAGAAATTTGAAAATCTTGAAAGGAATCCACAAGTTCCATCTGCAATTTCACCTCAGAATTGTAATATTGTAAAAAATAACTTGAGACTACCCCTATTGTCATACTATATGTATTGTACTGTGTGTGAACTCCGTATGATTTTAGTACGTCCGTTTTTGATGTTAATACACGAGGCAGAACTCAGCGTACTTATATTATTTTTTCCACCAATACTTTACAATCTTACATGGTGTCAGAATTATGGAGGGAATTCCACAGCCCGTAGTAGACTGGGAGTCCACAAACTTGCCCGAGGCTTGGAGTAAATTCTAACAACACACACAGTTAATTTTTAAAGGTCCCCTAAAGAGTAAAATGAGGAGGAAAAGTGTTCATACTTGCTTCTCTGGGTGGAAAACAAAGGTAGAGACATTTTTAGTACTTGGAATGTCTCAGAAGATGACAGTAAGAAATGAAAGACTTTATACGATCGATTCAAAAGTCACGTGCAACCAAAAATCAATTCAGTGTTCGCCCGTCATAGATTCAATAACGAGGTTCAGTAAAGAATGTGCGTACACCGATAGCGATGAAATGATCCGAGACAGGATCGTGTTCGATGTGTCATCCAATAAGATATGAGAGAAACTCATCAACGTGGGAAAAGATCTTATGCTTGACAAAGCCATCGAGATTGGCCAGAATTTTGAATATTCCTACGAGCAGCTAAAATCCATGGGTCGACGTTTAAGATCTATCTTACTCTCTACTCACGAGCAATTGCGACCACAGACTGTCAATCACGCAGCATTTCGTGCTCAGCTCGTACAGAGCAAAACTAAGCAATCTGCTTACTATTCACGGCAAGCGAAACCGCTTAAACCACTAGATATTGGAGAAACTGTTCGGTTACAGAAACAAGGTATTTGGGTTCCGTCTACTGTGACATCCCAAGTGGACACGCGATCGTACAAAGTCAAAACCCCCGAGGGTAGAGAGTATCGTAGAAACCGGCGCTATCTGTTAAAATCTCGCGAAGCGCCACTACCAGAATTCGAACCTTTTGTACTTATGAATGATCAAAATGAGTCAGTCTGTCAAGCACCTGCTGACTTTAAAACAAATCGAGTCAGTAGTTCCCCTGAGAGTACCCGAGATAATAAAGACACTGAAGACAGATCATCAGACTCCTCAGAACCTTATATCACTCGTTCTGGCCGTGTGTAAAACTTCGAATTTATTATTTCGTAGCTGCAGATCTGTAGCTCTCCGAAAAAAAATAATTGATTAGACCGGAGAGCTACAGTGCCACCCATTGAAAAAACTATATTTATTGCGCACAAAAAAGTGCGCTCGATTCTTGGTTTATTTTTCCAAATTATTCCCTCAAATGCAAAAAATGGAAGATTTCAAAAAATATATTACTCTCTCTTCTATCAAGTTCTCGCGTAGTTGACATCTGAACGAAGCATACTCTAGATTCCTTATTCTTCGCGAGTACTTTTTATCGCGAACTGGCTCTTAAACGTCAAATCGCAAGAATTATAATTCGCGAATGGACGGTTGATCAATAGATTTTACATAGGTTTTAGCACTATAAAAATAAAAGCGAGTAATATTTTTTCGCGAGTGATGCTTCTCGCGTAATTACGCGGAAATTAATTCCTCGCGTTTAATTAGGAATCTACAGTATTGGACCGAATTATCTTTGAAACCAAAATGGCAGTATAAATAAGCGAAATGTCCGATGATTGCAATATCAGGGCCAGGAGGACCATTAACAACAATTATGAGGAATGTTTTGTTGTGGAAAGAGTCAAAGAATATATTAGGAACACACGGTTAGTAATATTTTGAGATTACAGCTTTAAAAACATGGAGAAATAAATCAAGAACCGAGCGCACTTTTTTGTGCGCAATAAATATACAGTTTTTTCAATGGGTGGCTCTGTAGCTCTCCGGTCTATCAATTTTTTTTTTTTGGAGAGCTACAGATCTGCAGCTATATTATTTCGATGTAAATTTCTGTGTTGATTTTGAAAATTAAAAAAAGGGGGATGTAATATTATCGTCAAAAATATTTTTTGAGACTACCCCTATTGTCATACTAAGGAAACGTATTATTGCCACACAATATTTTTCTTTAAGTTGGTAATTCTAACTAATCTTGGCTTTTCCAACTTTATTCTTGGCTTTTTCAACTTTAAAGTTTGAAATTCCAACTTTAATGTTGGTAATTCCAACTTTAATCTTGGCTTTTCCAACTTTAAAGTTGGTAATTCCAACTTTATTCTTGGCTTTTCCAACTTTAAAGTTGGAAATTCCAACTTTAATGTTGGTAATTCCAACTTTAATCTTGGCTTTTCCAACTTTAAAGTTGGTAATTCCAACTTTAATCTTGGCTTTCTAACTATAAAGTTGGTAATTCCACCTTTATTCTTGGCTTTTCCAACTTTAGTGTTGGTAATTCGAACTTTAATTTTGGCTTTTCCAACTTTAAAGTTGGTAATTCCAACTTTATTCTTGGCTTTTCCAACTTTAATGTTGGTAATTCCAACTTTAATCTTGGCTTTTCCAACTTTAAAGTTGGTAATTCCAACTTTAAAAGTTGGAAATTCCAACTTTAATCTTGGCTTTTCCAACTTTAAAGTTGGTAATTCCAACTTTTAAAGTTGGTTTTTTCAACTTTAATCTTTGCTTTTCCAACTCTAATCTTGGCTTTTTTACAACTTTTACTTTTAACGTTTAAGAAAGGATTTATTATTTATTTACTTATTAATTTTTTGCTTGTCAACACATTTCTGGCTGGGGTCCCCCCCCTTTGAAAAAAAATCCTGGATCGGCGCCAGTACGGAATTGATACATTTAGTTATGTTGTATATTTTGCAGAAAATGTTTCATTTGATTAAATAAAATTAGATTACATTGATTATTTAATTGTTGTCTCATTCTTTCGTACAATATATAATAAATGACTAATATCTGTAACTGGTTATTTAAGTTTAAATCCTGTCATATACGAAATACTGTGTACATAATTTATATGAATTTATTCTCAATAGAATTTCACAAGAGAACTTACAGGAATATAAGGATTTCTAGGTAAAACTTGGAAGTTTTATGCAAGGTCATAAGGAAGGTCAAGGTAAAAAAAATAAAACTAACACAGATAAAAAGAGTTCAACAATTTATTTGAATGTGCTAGTATTTATTTTCCATTGTAAAAGTACCATATTATAACTCCCCATAATCCCGTCCGCTCTTCTTACCCCTACCCCTAGATTGCAATGAAAAATTGCTAACAAATCTATTTCAATGTGTTATTTTCACTTGAATTAAGTTTGTGATATTTAAACAAAAGAAAGAAACTAAGAAAAGCGGGTAGAAAAGCCAAGATTAAAGTTGGAATTTCCAACTTTAAACTTAGAATTACCAACTTTAAAGTTGAAAAAGCCAAGATTAAAGTTGGAATTACCAACTTTAAAGTTGGAAAAGCCAAGATTAAAGTTGGAATTACCAACTTTAAAGTTGGAATTACCAACTTTAAAGTTGGAATTTCCAACTTTAAAGTTGGAAAAGTCAAGATTAAAGTTGGAAAAGTCAAGATTAAAGTTGGAATTACCAACACTAAAATTTGAAAAGCCAAGATCAAAAATGGAATTACCAACTTTAAAGTTGGAAAAGCCAAGATTAAAGTTGGAATTACCAACTTAAAAAGTTGGAATTTCCAACTTTAAAGTTGGAAAAACCAAGAATAAAGTTGGAATTACCAACTTTAAAGTTGGAAAAGCCAAGATTAAAGTTGGAATTTCCAACTTTAAAGTTGGAAAAGCCAAGATTAAAGTTCGAATTACCAACTTTAAAGTTGGAAAAGCAAGATTAAAGTTGTAATTACCAACTTTAAAGTTGGAATTTCCAACTTTAAAGTTGGAAAAACCAAGGTTAAAGTTGGAATTACCAACGTTAAAGTTGGAATTACCAACTTTAAAAAAATATTGCGTGGCACTAAAACGCTTCCGTAGTCATACTATATATATTGTACTGTGTATGAACCCCGTATGATTTTTGTACTTCCATTTTTGATATTAATACTCAGCGTTCTCATCTTATTTTTTCCACCCATACTTTACAATTTTACAAGAATAGTCTTGACAAATAATGTATAAATATATTTTTAAAATAGATTTTTGATTTAAAAACTGCTTTTAAAATATTGGAATATATTCCTTTCTTTAGCAATGATTTCCATATAATGATGAAGATTTAATCAGTATCCGAAAAAGAGTGCAATTTGATTTATAGAACCATGTATAAGTTATAGACTCTGGGAGACATCCATGAAAAGAATGTAACTTTCAACAAATTGTTTCTATCACTTAGGAAAGGGACAGAATATCATCTTTTACACTGGATGTAAATTAAAAAGCTGGTTTTTTATTTCGTTCATTATAAAATTACATATACACCATGCCCGTGTTCTGATCACCAATATATTCTTATTTGGTTTTATGCATTTTAAGGCATCCTACGTATGATGAATGAAGGTCACTGGAACTTAAAGCTTTTATCGCATCTTTAAGATCCATGCATTTTTCTACTGTACAGGGAAATACTCCACACTACAAATTACTCTTGAGCTGTTGAAACTTGTACAGTCTATCGGTTGCAACTACATGCCTGTGATGCAGGAGGTGGAAAGGGGTGATGACGGAATTTTAGTCCTTCCGTGTGTTGATTATTTCGAACTCACGTACTGATTGAAGACAACTAGACCTGCTAAATCTTAATTAATATTACAGAAATAAATTGTATCCCGATTTGGCAAAGCTTGCTAAGTTATCCTAGCATTAAATGGGGTTGTGAGAGAGGCTTCAGTGTCCTTAAAAGAATTAAAAGTCAGCTTAGAAACGGACTAAGTAACACAGTTTTGAATTCTTTACTCTTGGTATCAACTCAGGGACCTGAGCCTGAACATTTAAATTGTGAAGATGCAGTAGACTTTAGAGAAATTCTAGATTTAAACTTGTTGATGTTACAGAAACCAATTTAAGTTACTCTATCAATTAAAAAAAATATGGAAAATGTTAATAAGAATTTTTCACCATACCAATCAAACTTATGCACTAATTTCATTGTTTCGAAATTTGACGGTAACCAGAGTGACACTTTTTGGGTACCATAGCCAAAGTTGCTGTAGCTAGAGTGACACACAATCTCATATAACACTATAGTCCACGAAACTCTTCCAAATGTTTTTTTCATTAATGATTTTTTCCCCCAAAATGTCATTATAATAATTATTTTGAGTAGAATTTGTAGACTTGTATCATGATATTACTGTTCCTATTTAGCCATTATGAATATTAAAAGTCATTGTTCATTGATTTCTGCATATTTGTTTACATCGACAATTCCTGCTCCCACGTTGAGGTGGATACTATTTGCGTCTAGATCTATCAAAGAAATTTCGTGTTTACATATTCTAAGTGTTTCCTTTAGTTGTATAAGAAGGACACGTTCCTCTTCTGACCACAGATTCGTATGATGGAGCTGGTTCTTCGTATGGTGGTGGAGAGGCTACACCAAGGGAATGGTCACGGGATTCGATTCCTTTTTCAAAGGGAAAATTATATAGTCCACTGTATGAATAGAGCTGGAAAGGGGATAAAACTTCGTTAGAACTAGATGAGTAAGGTTTTGGTTGGTAGTGAACTCCTGCAGACGCAGTTGCTGTAAAATTTAAAGGCATATTTATAGTTTCACTTCCTAGC
>NW_026918903.1:0-14706 GCF_032062105.1 Saccostrea cuccullata | reverse complement strand
CGTAATTAGTAGTGTTAAGGAATAAAACGAGAAAAGAAAGTCAGTGACATAATTATGAAGCTTAATCACATAATAATGGAAGAGGATAAGAATTAGTTATGGAGGTAATTAAGAGAGTTAAAGATGAGAATGACAATTAGATATTGACATTATTAAGAGAATTAAGAAAAAAGATGAGAATTAGTCAAGGACGTAATTAATAGGATAATGTAACAGATTGAGAATTAGTCCTTGACATAATTAAGAGTGTTAAGGACAAGGATAAGAATTAGTCATTGACATATTTAAGAGCCTTTAGGAAGAGGATAAGAATTAGTCATTGACGTTAGTAAGCAGGATAAGGAAGAGGAAAAGTATAAGTTATTGACATAATAAAGAGAGATAAGGAAGAGGATAAGATTTAGGTATTGAGAAAATAAAGAGGTTTAAGGAAGAATATGAGAGTCGGTGACATAATTAAGAGAGTTACAAAAAAGGATGAGAATTTGTTTTTGACGTCATCAAGAGGGATAAGGAAGAGGATAAGAATTAGTTTTTGACGTAATTAAGAGGGTAACGAAGAAAGAAATAGGATTGAGAATTAAGTTATTGACATAATTAAGAAGGGATAACAGAAATAATTAAAAGAAGGAATTGGATGAAAATTCAAGAAATTAGTTTTTGAAAATTAGTAATAATTAAGAGGGTAACGGAAGTGGATGGAATTCAGATAAATAATTAAAAGTTATTGATATAATTAAAGGGTAATTAAAAGGATGAGAAATAGTTTTGACATTATTAAGAGGGGTAAGAAGAGGATAAGAATTAGTTATTGACGTAATTAAGAGGGTAACAGAAGAGGATGAGAATTAGTTATTGACATAATTAAGAGGATAACAGAAGAGGATAAGAATTAGTCATTGACATAATTAAGAGGGTTACGGAAAGGGATGAGAATTAGTTATTGATGTTATTAAGAGGGTTTCAGAAAAGGACAAGAATTAGTCATTGAGGTAATTAGGATGGTTATGGAAGACAATGAGAATTAATTATTGATGTAATTAGAAGTGTTAAGGAATAAATAGAGAAAGTCAATGACATAATTAAGAGAAATGTGGAAGAGGATTAAAGTCATTGACATAATTAAGAGGCTTGTGGACAGGGATAAGAAATAGTCATTGACGTAATTAAGAGCCTTTAGGAAGAGGATAAGAATTAGTCATTGACGTAAGTAAGAAGGATTGAGGAAGAGGATAAGTGTAAGTTATTGCATATTGACATAATAAAGAGAGTTAAGGAAGAGGATAAGATTTGGGTATTGAGAAAATAAAGAGGTTTAAGGGAGAGTATGAGAGTCAGTGACATAATTAAGAGAGTTACGGAAAAGGATGAGAAATAGTGTTTGACGTCATCAAGAGGGTTAAGGAAGAGGATAAATATTAGTTATTGAGGTAATGATGGTAGCAGAAGAGGATGAGAATTAGTAATTGACATTCTTAAAAGAAATATGGAAGTTGATAATAAGTCATTAAAGTTATTTAGAGGGTTAAGGAAAAGGACAAGAATTAGTCATTGAGGTAATTAAGAGGGTTATGGAAGGCAATGAAAATTAGTTGTTGATGTAATTAGGAGTGTAAAGGAATAAAAAGAGAAAGTGACATAATTAAGAGAGTGAAGGAGGAGGATGAAAGTCAATGACATAATTAAGAGGCTTTAGAAAGAGGTTAAGAATAAGTCAAGGACGTAATTAAGAGGATTAAGAAATAGAAGAATTAATCATTGAGGTAATTAAGAGGGTAACGAAAGAGGATGAGAATTAGTTATTGACGTTATCATGATGGATATGGACGAGGATGAGAATTAGTCATTATCATAATTTAGAGGTTTAGGGAAGAGGATGAGAATAAGTTTTTGGCGTAATTAAAAGGGTTAGCAAAGAGGATGAGAATTGGTCATTGACATAATTAGTCAGTAACATAATAAATAGATTGATAGAAGGGGAAAAGATTTACCGGAAGTCATTGAGCATTTATGAGGGTTATGGAAGAGGATAAGTTATAGAGGTAATTAAGAGAGTTTAAGATGAGAATGACAATTACATATTGATTTTATTAAGAAAATTAAGAAAGAAGATGAAAATTAGTCAAGGACGTAATTAAGAGGCTTTCGGAACAGATTGAGAATTAGTTATTGACATAAAATGCCTTAGACACTTAAGGACAAGGATAAGAAAAAGTCATTGACATAATTAAGAGCCTTTAGAAAGAGGATTTAGAATTAGTCATAGTCGTAAGTAAGAAGGATGAGGAAGAGGATAAGTATAAGTTATTGACATCATTAAGAGGGTTAAGGAAGAGGATAAGATTTAGGTATTGAGAAAATAAAGAGGGTTAAGGAAGTGTATGAGAGTCAGTGACATAATTAAGAGAGTTATGGAAAAGGATGAGAATTAGTGTTTGACATCATCAAGAGGGTTAAGGAAGAAAATAAGAATCAGTTATTGAGGTAATAAATGAAAAGATGGTAGCAGAAGAGGATGAGAATTAGTCATTGACATAATTAAGAGGAAGAGGAATATGGAAGATGATAAGAATAAGTCATTGAGGTAATTAAGAGGGTTATGGGAGACAATGAAAATTCGTTATTGACATAATTAGGAGTTTTAAGGAATAAAAAGAGAAAAGTCAGTGACATAATTAAGAGGGTTAAGGAATAGGATAAGAATTAGTCAAGGACTTAATTTAGAGGGTTAAAGAATAAGATAAAAATTAGTCATCAACAAAATAAAGAGGAGTAAGGAAGAGGATAAGAATTAGTTATTGACATTATTAAGAGGGTTATGGAAAAAGATGAGAATTAGTAATTGAATTTATTAAGAGGGTTTCAGAAAAGGACAAGAATTAGTCATTGAGGTAATTAAGAGGGTTATGGAAGACAATGAGAATTAGTCATTGACAATTAGGAGTGTTAAGGAATAAAAAGAGAGAGTCGTTGACATAACTAAGAGAGTGAAGGAAGAGGATTAAAGTCAGTGACATAATTAAGTGGCTTTAGAAAGGGGATAAGAATTGGTCAAGGACATTATTAAAGGTGGAAGGAAGAGTATATGATTTAGTTATTGATATTATTAAGAGAATAAACAAAGAGGATAAGAATTAGTTATTGATATTATTAAGAGAATAAATGAAGAGGATAAGAATTAGTTATTGAGGTAAGAGGTGTAAGGATTAGAATGACAATTAGATATTGACATTATTAAGAGAATTAAGAAAGAAGATGAGAATTAGTCAAGGACGTAATTAAGAGGCTTTTGGAACAGATTGAGAATTAGATATTGAGGTAATTAAGAGGGTAACATAAGTTGATAAGAATTATTCATTGATGTAATTAAGAGGGATAAGGAAGAGAATAGAATTAGTGATTGACGTAATAAGAAGTGTTAAGGAATGAAAAAAAAAGTCAGTGACTTAATTAAGAAAGTAAAGGAAGAGGATAAAAGTCAATGACATAATTTAAAGGCTTTAGAAAGAGGATAAGAATTATTCATTGTCGTATAATAAGAGAGTTTAACAGAATAAGCATGAAGAATTAGTTATTGACGTAATTAAGAGGTTTTTGGAACAGATGAAATTAGTCATTAGATATTTAAGAGGTAATTAAGAGAAGAGGATAAATAAGTTTTTGAATTAAGAAATTATTCATTGATGTAATTAAGAGGGATAAGGAAGAGAATAGAATTAGTGATTGACGTAATTAGGAGTGTTAAGGAATGAAAAAAGAAAGTCAGTGACTTAATTAAGAAAGTAAAGGAAGAGGATAAAAGTCAGTGACATAATTTAAAGGCTTTAGAAAGAGGATAAGAATTAGTCATTGTCGTAATTAAGAGAGTAACAGAAGAGGATGAGAATTAGTTATTGACGTAATCATGAACGTAAAGGAGGAAGATGAAATTAGTCATTATCATATTTAAGAGAGTGTTATAGAAGAGGAATATAATAAGTTTTTGGCGTAAGTAAGAAAGTTAGTGAAGAGGATGAGAATTAGTCATTGACATATTAAGTCAGTGACATAATAGAGAGATTGATGGAAGAGGATAAGTATTAGTCATTGAGCATTTATGAGGGTTATGGAAGAGAATAAAGAATAAGTTATAGAGGCAATTAAGAGAGTTAAAGATGAGAATGTGAATTAGATATTGACGTAATTAAGAGAATGAAGAAAGAAGATGAGAATTAGTCAAGGACGTAATTAAGAGGGTCTTGGAACAGTTCAAGAATCAATCTTTGACATAATTAAGAAGGAAGAAAAGGATAAGACAATTAGTCATTAACATAATTAAGGAGGTTTAAGGGAAGAGGATAAGAATTAGTCATTAATTTAATTCTGAGAGGTTAGGAAGAGGATGAGAATTAGCTTTTTATATGTATTTAGAGGCTTAGGGAAATTAGGAAGAGACATAATTAATTGGTAACATTAAGAATGAGGGTATTAAGATGATTAGAATAAATATTGATGTATAAGAGAGGGAAAAGAAAGTTTGAGAATAAGTCATTGAAGTAATTAAGAGGGTTACAGAAAAAGACAAGAATTAGTCATTAAGGTAATAAAGAGAGATATGGAAGAGAATAAGAATTAGTGATTGATGTTATTAGTTGTGTTAAAGAATAAAAAGAGAAAGTCAGTGACATAATCAAGAGAGTGAAGAAAGAGGATGAAAGTCAGTGACATAATTAAGAGACTTTAGAAAGAAGATGAGAACTAGCCAAAGACATAATTAAGAGGCTTAAGGAATAGGAGAAGAATTAGTCATTGACGCAATTAAGAGTGTAATGGAAGAGGATGAGAATTAGTTATTGACATAATCATGAGGTTTGAGGACGAGGATGAAAATTAGTCATTGTCATGATCTAGAGGGTTATAGCCAAGAGGATGAGAATTAGTCTTTGACGTAATAAGTGACATAATAAAGAGATTTTTGGAAGAGGATAAGAATTAATCATGAGCATTTATGAGGGTTATGGAAAAGGATAAGAATTAGTTATGTAGGTAATTAAGAGAGTTGGAGATTAGGATAACGATTAGATATTGACATTATTAAGAGAATTAAGAAAGAAGATGAGAATTAGTCAAGGACGTAATTAAGAGGGTTTGGGAACAGATTGAGAATTAGTCATTAACATAATTAAGATGGTTAAGGACAAGGATAAGAAATACTCATTGAAGTAATTAAACGCCTTTAGGAAGAGAATTAGAATTAGTCATTGACATTACATATAGGAAGAAGGATTAGGAAAAGGATAAGAATATTAAGTTATTGACATAATTAAGAGGGTTAAAGAAGAGGATAAGATTTAGGTATTGAGATAATAAAGGGGTTAAGGAAGAATATGAAAGTCAGTGACACATTATTAAAAGGGTCAAGTAAGAGGATGAGAATTAGTCATTGGCATAATTAAGAGAATGAAGGAAGAGGTTAAGAATTCGTTATTGACATTATTAAGAAGGTAAGGAAGAGGATTAGTCATTGAATAATTAAGAGGGTTAAGAGAGTAAGAATTAGTGATTGATAATTAAGATAAGGAAGAGGATAAGAATTAGTTATGGAGGTAATAAAGATGGTAGCGGAAGAGGATGAGAATTAGTCATTGACATAATTAAGAGTGTTAAGGAATTGGATAAGAATAAGTCATTGACATAGTTAAGGAATAGGAGATTAAGAGGGTAATTGGATTAAATTAAGAGGGTAACGGAAGAGAATAGGAATTAGTTATGAGAAAAAGTGTTTGGCATAATTAAGAGGGTTAGCGAAGAGGATGAGAATAAGTCATTGATGTAATATGTCAGTGACAGAATAAAGAGATTGATAAAAGAGGATAAGAATTAGTTATTGAGCATTTATGAGGGTTATGGAAGAGGATAAAAATTAGTTCTAGGGGTAATAAAGAGAGTTAAAGATGAGAATGACAATTAGATATTAACATTATTAAGAGAATTGAGAAAGAAGATGAGAATTAGTCAAGGATGTAATTAAGAGGGTTTTGGAACAGATTGAGAATTAGTTATTGACGTAATAAAGAAGATTAAGGACAAGGATAAGAAATAGTCATCGACAAAATTAAGAGGGTTAAGGAAGAGGATAAGATTTAGGTATTGAGATAATGAAGAGGTTAAGGAAGAGAATGAGAGTCAGTGACATAATTAAGAGGGTGAAGGAAGAGGTAAAGAATTCGTTATTGACATTATTAAGAAGGTAACAGAAGAGGATAAGAATAAGTTAATGACATAATTCAGAGGGTTACGGTAGAGGATGAGAATTAGTTATTGACGTAATTAAAAGGGATAAGGAAGAGGATAAGAATTGGTAATGGTGGTAATATAGAGGGTTATGGAAAAGGATGGGAATCAGTTATTGACGTAATTAAGAGAGTTAAGGAAGATGAAAAAATAATTCATTGAAGTAATTAACAGGAATAAGGAAGAGAATAGAATTATAGTGATTGATGTAATTAGGAGTGTAAAGGAATAAGAAAAAAATAAGGTGACACAATTAAGAGAGTAAAGGAAGAGGATGAAAGTCACTGACATAATGAAGAGGCTTTAGAAAGAGGATAAGAATTAGTCAAGGACGTAATTAAGAGGTTTATGGAATAGGAGAAGAATTAGTCATTGACGTAATAAAGAAGATTAAGGATAAGAAATAGTCATTGACGAAATTAAGAGGATTAAGGAAGAGGATAAGATTTAGGTATTGAGATAATGAAGAGGTTAAGGAAGAATATTAGTCATTGGCTTAATTAAGAGGGTGAAGGAAGAGGTAAAGAATTCGTTATTGACATTATTGAGAAGGTTACAGAAGAGGATAAGAATAAGTTAATGACTTTATTATGAGGGTTACGGTAGAGGATGAGAATTAGTTATTGACATACGGTAATTAAAAGGGATAAGAAAGAAGATAAGAATTAGTCATCAAGGTAATTTAGAGGGTTACGGAAGGGTTGCGGAAAAGAATTGAATGATGTAATTAAGAGAGTTAAGGAAGATGAAAAGAATTATTCATTGTAGTAATTAGTAGGAATAAGGAAGAGAATAGAATTAGTTATTGAGGTAATTAGGAGTGTAAAGGAATAAGAAATAATAAGGTGACACAATTAAGAGAGTAAAGGAAGAGGATGAAAGTTAGTGACATAATTAAGAGGCTTTAGAAAGAAGATAAGAAATAGAATTAGTCATCGAAGTAATTAGGAGGGTAACAGAAGAGAATGAGAATTAATTATTGACGTAATCATGAGGGTTATGGACGAGGATGAAATTAGTCATTATCATAATTTAGAGGGTTACGGAAGAGGATGAGAATAAGTTTTTGGCATAATTAAGAGGGTTAGCTAAGAGGATGAGAATTAGTTATTGACGTAATTAGTCAGTGACATAATAAAGAGATTTATGGAAAGGTATAAGAATTAGTCAGTGAGGATTTATTAGGGCTATGGAAGAGGATAAGAATTCATTACACTGGGTGAAAAAAGTGGTTTCCCATCATGGGAAACTTTATGGAAACCACATGGAATCCTCAAGTTTACATCATGTTTCCCAGTGGTTTCCGCAGCGGATGCTAGGTTATTCCGCCAAGTTTCCGTGACACGGAAACCCCCTACGCTCCGATTCCATAAGGTATCCCGAACCACGGAAACCTCTGTAAACCTGAAGTTTCCCGAACATCCATGTAGTTTCCCGTAATGGGAAACCTGAAGATTCCACTGGTTTCCAGAATCAGGAAACTTGATGGAATCGGAGCGTAGGGGGTTTCCGTGAAATGGAAACTTGGTGGAATCTTTAGGTTTCCTCTTACGGGAAACTACATGGAAGCTCGGGAAACCTCACGATTCCTATAGTTTCCATGACTCAGGAAACTATATGGAATCCGGGCGTAGTGGTTTCCGTGGAATGGAAACTTGGTGGAATCTTTAGGTTTCCTTATACGGGAAACTACATGGAAGCTCGGGAAACCTCACGATTCCTAAAGTTTCCTTGACTCAGGAAACCATATGGAATCGGAGCGTAGTGGTTTCCGTGCAATGGAAACTTGATGGAATCTTAAGGTTTCCTTTTATGGGAAACTACATGGAAGCTCGTGAAACCTTACAATTCCTAAAGTTTCCTTGACTAAGGAAACTATATGGAACTTGTGTAGCAGTTTCTGTGTGTCGGAAACTTGATGGAATTATCTGGAGTCCCATTTCTGGTGGAAATTACTGGGAAACTTCAAGATTCCTTAACTTTTCTAAAGGAAGCGATGTGAAATTATGTGTATTCTTTTAAATATCTATCCAAAAAATTTATTTCATGTAAAAGAAAAAAGCATTACCATTTTATATGTTTAATAATTCATTTGATGTAAAAAAACTGTAACTGTATTTTTCAATGATATCAAAATACTAAATAAATTCATATATCTTAGATAAACAATGGAACAGTCTTTCACATTTAAGTCCATTCATAAGGGTCATTAAGTACTTCTTTTAACATCAGTTTCCTGGTTTTCTTCACATCACCTATGATCTGCAATATTCATACAAAATTATTAGATGATGTCAGAATTATAATGCTTGAATATAACTTAAAAATCTGAAAGATCAGTCAATGTCCTTTAATATACAGTCAAACTTGTTTTAAGAGGCCAACTTTGGGAAGATTGGAAACTGGCCACTTAAGACAGTTGGCCTCTTATTCCAGTTTGCCCTTGAAATAGCCAGTCGGTAAAAAATGAACATTTAGCACCACAGTTAAATCAAAAATAATCAGAGTAAAACAGGTCAATTTAACAAAAGCTTTTATGTGCATTAATTTATGTACATTAAAAAATATTAAGAAACCCAAAAAGGTTTTGTTGTTATATTAATTGGGAGATTTTTTTTTAAATTTTGATATTCGACCTAGAAATTGGTTGAAGATCATTGCAGACCCTCCATCCCATTGCACAAAAGCTATATTACACCAGGAGAGAAATATACTCTGGACTAGGACTTTGAATAAAGATATACAGTACATTTTGATACTGACCTTTGACCTAGAAAATTAATGCAAGGTCACTCTTCATCCTCTATCCACAGGCTCTCTGTAGTTTAAGTTTGAGAGAGAAATATGTTCAGAACAAGTGATATCAGATGGAGTGATGGATAGACACTGTCAGGGCATCCACAGAACAGGACCTAAAAATAATGCAACTAAATGTATAATACAGTATAGATACACATGTACTTGTATGTTAATGATTTATCATATGCTGCATTGGACAGTGGACACGTATGATTTTATCATGGTTAACGGCCTGGCCCCCCACTTTTTTCCCAACATAACCTTTACTATAGTAAATGTTCCTTGATAGGATGGTTTGCCCCCCCCCCCACCTCCCCACCCCCAACCCCAGTTTATAACCATAGTATGGTGATATCAAGGATTGTAGGGAAAACAAGAGATGTTTGTTAAACACTTATGCCCCCCCCCTCCCCCACAAATTGGAATTTTTCTAAGTCCAAAAGGGCATAACTCTGTCAAAAATGGTGTGATCATACCCAAATTATAGCTTGACCAAGATATTCATCTGACTAATCTGTATACTAAATTCCATTTCAATATGTGTAACCTCTCCAAAGAAAATGAACGGAAACTGCAAAAATATGGAATTTTTCTAAGTCCAAGGGGCATAACTCTGTCAATTATGGTGCGATCGTACCCAAAACAGAACTTGATCTAGATATTCATCTGACTAATCTGTATACTAAATTCCATTTCAATATGTGCAACCTCTCCGAAGAAAATGAAAGGAAACTGCAAATAATTGGAATTTTTCTAGGTCCAAGGGGCATAACTCTGTCAAAAGTGGTGCGATCGTACCCAAAACAGAACTTGACCTAGATATTTATCTGACTAATCTGTATACTAAATTCCATTTCAATATGTGCAACCTCTCTAAAGAAAATGAACGGAAACTGCAAATAACTGGAATTTTTCTAAGTCCAAGGGGCATAACTCTGTCAATTATGGTGCGTCGTACCCAAAACAGAACTTGACCTAGATATTCATGTGATATACATGTATACCAAATTTCATTTCAGTATGTGCAATGGTTATGAAGAAAATGAACGGAAACTAAATGGACCGACAGACCAACCGACAGACAGACAGCAAAGCAATATGTCCACCCTTCTTCGAAGGGGGGCATAAAAATGGAAGTGATAGTAAGTTGGCTTTGAAAAAAGTTGGCCACTACCCCCCCCCCCCCCCCCCACAAGAAATAGGATTTTCGAGTTTGGGCAACATTGCCCCCCCCCCACTTTCAAAAACAATGCTATGTGCCTGATTTTATACCGGTATTGCATGTACACTCAGTTTATAAACAAGTAATTTAATTTTTTTTCAAAATATTGACCAACATTATTTACATCCATTCATCATATTGGCTGATCAAAATTCAGTCAGCTTTAGATCTATATGATATACCATACAGGACTTTCACATTTACAAAAGTTATTCCCCTTCGCAGGGTCAATCTGGGGTCAACCGGCTTAAGACGCCGTTTTCCCTCTTTAACCGTATCAACTTTGAGGGACAATATCTTAGAAATAAAATCTGTATGAACATATTCATTATGATTTTCATGTTGCCCCCATACTCTGGCAATACAGATACAGATCGTAATTGTTTGATATTGTTTGAAGATTGAAAATATTAACAAGTAACTTACAAAGGACAAAGTGGGAAAAATGAGCGATACGCCGACAATTGGAGAAAACTCTTAGGAATGTGAAATTCGTCTATTGGTGATGACAATTCCTGTTTTAATGTCACTGAAAAATTAAGAGACATTAAAAATTTAAGCCCTAATGTCATACACGCATGCTGTTTTTTCATCCATATAACCTTTTAGTATCATAAATTTACCAAAATTTAATACTTCAAATAATTTCATTGAATATCTATAAAACAAAGGAAACTCTAAAAACTTAGTGACTTGCAGAAATTATTCCTTGGAGAGAAAAAAATCTTTCATATTTCATATAAATATTTGCATAATGAGCCTTTTTTATTCATTTAGAACATATGGTATGTGTCTCATTTCCCCAAGAAATTTTCAAAGACAATGGACTATCTGTAAGCAGAAATCATTGCTGTTTACTTACATTTGAAAAATTTATGAAAATAATTAATTTCCTATTTTTTTTATTTTAAATAATGCTAAAAATAATTTAATCTATTACAAATAATCTAACTGACAGTAAAATAACATTTTTCATAATCTTAATCTATGGGCAGATCACTCTAACTTCATAAAACTACCTGATATCAAAGTAGAACTCTGTTTAGTGTGCAGTTTTTAGAGCTTCCTTTAAGTAATCAAAATACTGACCAGCAAGAAATCAGTTTATAAGCATATACTTTCTTTTCATTCAAATTTTTGGAGAGATCTCAAAGTTTTTTCCTGTTCAATTCAGGTTCGAGACGACAAAGTTTTATTGAAGTGTATGTATTAGAGAACTGATTGTATGTCAATCATAGCAATACACACATAAGATGGAGGGGGCAAATTGTTACAGCCCTAGCTTTTACATAAAACTTCTTGTAGTTCACAGCTGATAAACCACAGTCCAGTATTTAAACAAGAGGCCCAGGGGCCACAGCGCTCACCTGAGCACATCAGCTAGGAAAAACACATCAGATCAGAACTGAAAGTTAATTTAAGTTGGGGGGAGGGGGGGGCTTGAATTTTAACCGCCAAGGGGATCATAATTTGAACGAACTAGAATCTACATTACCTGAGGATGATTCCATACAAATATTACTAATCCTGGCTTTGAAGTACTTGAAAAGAAGATTTAACAAGAGGCCCAGGGGCCACAGCGCTCACCTGAGCACATCAGGCTTGAATTTACTCCACCCCCCCCCCTCCAGGCGTTCTTCATTTGAACAAACTAGAATCTACACTACCTGAGGATGATTCCATATAAATATCACAAATCATAGCTTTGAAGTACTTGAAAAGAAGATTTCAAAAGGTTTCCCTATATATTCCTATGTAAAACTTGGGTCGGCCATTTTGGCCCCACCCTAGCCCCGGTGGTCATGATTTGAACAAACTTGAATCTACACTACCTGAGGATGATTCCACATGAGTTTCATCTTTCCTGGCCCAGTGGTTCTTGAGAAGAAGATTTTTTAAGATTTTTCCTATATATTCCTATGTAAAACTTGGGTCGGCCATTTTGGCCCCACCCTAGCCCCGGGGGTCATGATTTGAACAAACTTGAATCTACACTACCTGAGGATGATTCCATACGAGTTTCATCTTTCCTGGCCCAGTGGTTCTTGAGAAGAAGATTTTTAAAGATTTTTCCTATATATTCCTATGTAAAACTTGGGTCGGCCATTTTGGCCCCACCCTTGCCCCGGGGGTCATGATTTGAACAAACTTGAATCCACACTACCTGAGGATGATTCCACATGAGTTTCATCTTTCCTGGCCCAGTGGTACTGGAGAAGAAGATTTTTAAAGATTTTTCCTATATATTCATATGTAAAACTTGGGTCGGCCATTTTGGCCCCACCCTTGCCCTGGGGGTCATGATTTGAACAAACTTGAATCTACACTACCTGAAGATGCTTCCACATGAGTTTCATCTTTCCTGGCCCAGCGGTTCTGGAGAAGAAGATTTTTTAAAAATGCCATTAATTTTTCACAAATTCATAATTATCTCCCCTTGGAAGGGGGCGTGGCCCTTCATTTGAACAAACTTGATTCCCCTTCACCCAAGGATACTTTGTACCAAGTTTGGTTGAAATTGGCCCAGTGGTTCTTGAGAAGAAGATGAAAATGTGAAAAGTTTACGACGACAATGACAACAACAACAACGACAACGACAACGACGACAGACAACGGACAAATTTTGATCAGAAAAGCTCACTTGAGCCTTCGGCTCAGGTGAGCTAATAAAATTTAGAATCTTTTTTTTTCAGGCAATTGTCATATACATACCAATCATGAATGAATTACCACTTACCAAATGATCACATCCCGAATCATCATACATTTTCTATGATTTTATCTCACTGGTTTTCTTTTAAAGTCACGAAGTTTTCTTCTCTCTAAAATGATAAATTATGTCCAGGTACTATTGCATTCTAGTTTAAACTAATTATGTAATAGCATTAGCAACAACCAGGATGGGAGAAAAAATAAAAACAAGATGCGCTTGTGAAACACAGCAACAAAGTTTGAAAAAGCAATTTTTTTTAGCATACAGGTCACAGTCAAGATCACATAATCATTGTCCTTGTTGCCATTTGAAAGCACTTCATTAGTGGAGTATGCATACTGAATATGAAGCCACTATCTCGTATAGTTCTAAAGTTATGGTGAAGGTTTAAGTTGACAACAGACAGACACACAGATAAACAGTTATGGCAAAAGTTCGAATTTATTAACTTGGTATACACACAGCCACTTCGAGGTATCAAGGGTAAAATTCACAGCACAGCGGGACTGCATTTTGACTTCGAGGGATCAAGGGTTTCGAGAGATCAGGAGTTCGAGAACTCAAGAGCAAATCTGCTTAATTATATAGTGGAAAAAATCAGGACCGGAGACTCACTTCGAGCGATCAAGAACTTCTGAGAAATCGAAGTTCAAGCCATCAAGAGTTACCTGTATATACAGATATGTAAGAAGCATGTTATTTTTTGCAATTTTGACCTCATGACAGCTAAATCTGTTCAGTAAGACAACACCCTGTACATGTATGTAAGTAGTTTAATTGTGCATGATTATTTACTTATTTTCTTCTTAACTTGAAGTGTTCTGTATTTTATTACCAAGTTTGTAATAAACATAATGAAACATACCCTTTTCCACATCACATCCTGTATCAGACCTTCGACCAATATCAGCCCTAGGGCCTCTGTCCCTCTGGCTGATATTGGTGTCTCGGGCTAGTATTAGTTATGTAGACACTTAGAGGGGTAATACGGAAATATGTGGGGTCCTTGAAAAAATCCATATTGGGCGAGGCGTAAGCCGAGCCCAATATGCTTTTTTTTCAAGGACCCCACATATTTCCGTATTACCCCTCTAAGGGTCTACATAACGAATTTATCCTGCCGATGGTTCACTTAAAGATTAAATATTGATAGTATCAATAAACCGCTTTCACTGAACGTACAAGCAAGACGTTCTACATCCATTGTACGTTGTCGTCAGACGCATTGTGACGTCAGTTATGAAGCTCCATGCGGGTCACGTGAAAGCAGTATATTGATGATGTGTGGTTGGTAAATTTTTAATATATGGTGGGTAGGTCACGTGGAGGGGGCACATTAGCAATGTGAAGTGGGTAAACAGCATAACATCGGATCATGCACTATTGCTCTCGGCCAATGAAATTTCACGATTTTTATCAGAGGCAGGATAAGATGTGATATGCAGTCTTGTCGAAATCCGTCAGTCCTGTCGGCAAGGCCGGTAAAAATTTGTCTGGACCGATAACATTTAAGAAAACGTCGGTCCAGATGACCGTTTGAAAAATACTTGAGCGTAATGCAAATTTGATAAAGGTCGGGATCGGGATGCGTAATTAAAGGTCACAGACACAGAAAAAATGGCGGCATGTTGACGATAGCCAAGTAAATTTGTTATGACAAAGTCATAAAACATGTCATATATGTCTATGTTTAAGACTC
>NW_026918902.1:0-14744 GCF_032062105.1 Saccostrea cuccullata | reverse complement strand
GAGGACTTCCATGCTAATTTCAATATTCCTTGCCCACTGACGTCAAACATGTGCACAAAGGCAGGCGCACGAGATTTACATGCATATTTGGCCTCCTTAGCGTCAGACACAGAGACAGATGCGCACGAGATTTGCATGCGTATTAGGTCTCCTTAGCTCCTGACCTATCGACCTGCCTAATTTACATTCCGGCAGCATTATCAAGAAATAAACTCCGACAATTTTCAAAGAATTATCACAGAGAAAAAAAAATTAGAAATGGAAATACTGGTGGTTTAAAGGAATTAATTTCTTTAAGCCACCATTAAGTCACCATTAAGCTACCATTAAGCGATCTGTTTGGTGACCTATAAATTCTCAAATCGCCTGATTGACTGATATAAAGTCCCACCTTCTTACTGTAAGAAGTGCCCTCATTGGTTATTTGCTACACTCGTCAGAGTTTCCAGGATCTTCTTAAGGAATCACTGCCTAGTTAGTATAGTATGCCAAGGCATCAACAATAGTGGGAAACGTGGGATAATTTGCATAACGGGCGAAGCCCGTTATGCATAAATTATCCCATGTTTTCCACTATTGTTGATGTCCCTGGCATACTATACTAACTAGACAGTGATTCCTTATATTTCCATTTCATTGTGAAATAAAATTGTAGATTTAGACTTTAAAATTGCAGACATACATTTGAATTACACGAGGATTCAAACCCCAATTTCATGGCCCTCGCTCTCTGACGTCAAACACAATGGCAGCCGCACGAAATTTTCGTGCATACATGTATTTGCATGCGTACTAGGCCTCCTTAGCTCCTGACCTATCGACCTGACTAATTTTCATTCCGGCCGAATTATCAAGAAATAAACTCCGCATACTGTGAAATCACAAATTTTCATGGGGGTGTAATTTTCGTTGTTTTCGTGGTATGACGAGACCCACGAATTCATGTCCACCACGAAATGTAAAATGCCACACATAAGTACTCATTAATTCTTGATCAACGAAATCAAATCCCCACGAACCAAGAGATTTTCCTCAAACCACGAAAGTTTGACCCCACGAAAATATGTGATTTTACAGTACTTTCAAAGGGTTATCATAGAGAAAAATTCAGAAATGGAAATATCAACGGATATATTAATTTTTCTGTATATTTTACACGTAAATTAATCAACCCTAAAAATTATTTTATCCTATATTATTGCACTGTCTCAACCTTTGCAAGTTATACTGGAAACGTGATATTTTAGACGGCAAGAGATGGTACATGTAGATGGACGGATGGGGGGGGGGGGTTACTAGAAACGAATACAGTAGGTAGGTTGTGCGACTAGATTTCTTTAAATGCATGTATCATATACCGAGACTCTTATCAGGCATGTTAAAAGCTATCGACATAACCATTTTTTGAATTTTTACCATTTTATTTGAGTCTTATCGGTGATTAATCAAGACTCGATCTTCTAATAAGGAAGCTATTAAAGGTGACAATAGCATCTCTTATTAACTCAATAAAACAATTACAAAGTATAATAAAATGTAAAATTCGAAGTATTCCAAGCAATGTTCCTAGATATTCTTTCAAAATAGATGTCTTTGCCGCCAAAACACGGCTGAAAATTTGCCGACTCGGCATTTAACAGTAACAATCAACACTTTTAGCATTTTTTTTATTTATTTCGTTTTTGGGGGCAGATTTTTCAGAAGCCCCCCTCCCTTTTTAGATATAAAAATGCCACCTGTTCTGTGTGCTTTCATGTAGCCTATGTTTTGGAAAGTAACGGTATCTGATTTCCTTTTAAAATTTACACATTTTAACTGATGCAGGATCCCAACATATGTTACCAACGCAATTAAAGTGACCTCAAACGAAGAACTGTTCATTGCCACCGGTAAAAATACCTAGGGAATACTTTTTGAAATTATAATTAACAACACGTAAGAAGCAGCAATTTCAACAATGCAATTTCGCATTTCTGTTTCTCTAATTTTGTTTAGTTATGAAATTTAATTCAAGGTACATGTAACTGTGTAACATGTTTTACACTATCAACAGGCACGTTTCTGTATTAATGAAAAGATGGTAAGTGGTAACTGAAAAAAAGTTCGAAGCTACCGCTCCCCCCCCCCCCCCTCTACCCGCACGAAATAAGATTTTGAGGTTTGGATAATCTTATATGGTCAAATTCTCCTCTTTTTGTCAAGTTTTTTTTTCAGATTTAATTTTTTTCTCTCTGAATTAGACACCCCCCTTTTTCCCAATTTGCTTCCGACGCCGTTGGATCATGCTTTCCTGAATTTACAACAATTCAGCATCAACATTTGTACTAAGTCAGTATCGGTTAGACTCAATTTAAACCTTTTTTTATGAATTTGTTTTCAATATTTCATTAAATTAATGGTTAACCCATATTCTATACACATCTCAGTTGATACTTGTTTTTTTTTTATCATGACTTTTCCACAAACGTTACAACCCTGTTGCGCTTCCGTACTTCTTCGCGTCAACTAAAGATCAAATATTGAAGCAAATATCATGGGTTTCTAAAGATCATTATTTTCAAATTTTGTACAAGAATGGATAGCTAAGACACTATCGAATATAATTTTGATATCTATACATAATTTATATGCTTCAAAAACATATCTGACTGTAAATGTTGAAACCTTCGCTAAAAAGGCACGATTTACACGTGGATTTCAGCATCTTATTCTCACACGCAGCAGTGATTGTCTTAAATTTCTGGTCAATATTGTCAGTTTTTTGTAGTAAATTCACGCTTCAATACAGCTTTCTCCCGGATTTTCAATATGCACGAGATTTTTGATTATTTTATAACGAAAACAAAAAAATTCCCGTTTAAATGCTAATGTTTTTTCTCCCGCTAAAGAGGGATAATCGCGCTTTAGCGAGATGATCTCGCTAATAGTCCAGTCAATCTAGCTCAAAAACACCCAAACCTCAAACAAATTGCAACAGAAATTATTCCCGTGGAATTTTGTTATTTATAATGTGCCTTTTGATATATCAGAACTCTAGAAAAATATATTTGTCCAAACATCATTTTTTTCAATTATCAAAAAACCCAATATTTGTTCAAAAATGCCAATAAATCTCCTTTGAATAGACATTCTGTTTATGCATTAAAATAGTTTTGCCAGGAATATGATCTTGAAATTCTTTGACAGTCATGCAGAAATGAGTCTGCAAACTGAAACCGGTGATTATTTCATTAGTAGCTATGGATTCCTGTTCCCATGGCAACAGAAATAATAGAAAAATAAAACCTTTCCAATTAAGTGCGGCTTTGTGCAGGGACAAAAATATGTCTACAGCTCTATAGTAGGAATGAATTAGTATGGTATAAATTCATTAGCGAGGGCCTAAGATAATTTTTTAAAAAGTTATAGGGGTTATTGTAAGCACAGACATCCTGTATTTTTTTCAGGGGGGGGGATGTCAAATATCGCAGATTTTAAGTCTCATAATTTTTTGACAAGCAAAAATAAATAAACAAACAAGTAATAAGACTTTAAAATAAATAATAAAAATAAAGTTATTACAAGGGATATGCGATACCACTATATCGCATTTTTTTTTGGGGGGGGGGGGGGTAATACGTATTATGATGCGGAGACCTAAATAACGTATTTAGGTACATATCACAAAGTCCAGAAATTAATAATTTATTTATCCAACCTTTCAAATAAGAATGAAGGAAAGCCTAAAAAATTGTGAAAGGTGAAAAAAACGGCACCTTACCATCCAAACATGATCAGTTTTATGAAGTTAAAAATTTCAACAAAGTGAAAATTTGTTTTTAGCATGTTTTAAAGAAAAAAATGTCATCTAAAATCATTGTAAAATTTGCTTGTAAAAATATCATGAAAACATTATCGTGATATATTGTGATACGGAATTTTTGGCGATACTGATCCCTATATAAAATTACCTCAAACTTCAAAACCTCTTTCAGGGGATGGAGTGGTCTATTTTTATAAGGTATATGACTTCTTGAAATTTTAATGAGTCCTGGGGAATGGGTTCATGGACATTACATACCGTTAGAACCTTTTAACTCTAAAAATTTCAGAGGGAGGGGGCTTTCTCCGACATATCTACAATTATAGCAATGCATATGCATGGGACATTCATTCGAAATATGTTATATCTATAGTTAAGTAAAACCTGAATGAAGTCTTAAAAGTCAGATCCCCCATTACTTAAATTTGAAATGTTAAAGATATAAAAGAAAAAAAAAACATAAAATTCACTGAAGATGCCAAGGAATCCCTAAAAATGCATTAATGATTATCTTGAAACTGCCCTAACAAAAAAATACTATAGTAAACTATAGTTAACTATAGTATACTATAGTATACTATAGTTTACTATAGTAAATCAAAGTTCCAAAGTTTTCACCATAGTCAATCAAAGTTCCAAAGTTTTCACCATAGTAAATCAAAGTTCCAAAGTTTTCACCATAGTAAATCAAAGTTTCAAAGTTTTTACCATAGTAAATCAAAGTTCCAAAGTTTTCATCATAGTAAATCAAAGTTCCAAAGTTTTCACCATAGTAAATCAAAGTTCCAAAGTTTTCGCCATAGTAAATCAAAGTTCCAAAGTTTTCGCCATAGTAAATCAAAGTTCCAAAGTTTTCGCCATAGTAAATCAAAGTTTTTTTAAGTTTCAGGATAGTAAATCAAAGTTCCAAAGTTTATACCATAGTTTTTCAAAGTTCTAATGTTTTTACTATAGTTTAACAAAGTTCCAATGTTTTTTGTAATTACTTTAACAACTTAAATATTTGAATTATTAATAATCATTTATGATTAAAATTAAATATACTTTAATAAATACTGCTTATTTATCGGTGAAAGAGACTATTTTTACATTAAAACAATTTCTTGTGCTTTGTTTTATTTGGGGGACGATTTGGGTTTTTGAAAAACAAATCTGAGGTTTTAATGAATCTTAAACTTGAAATTTATATAATGTGCAGAATGGGAAGCAAAACCATAATCTTAAGGGTTTATAGTGCTTAATCAAATTTCTTAAATTTTTACTATAGTAAATCAAAGTTCCCAAGATTTCACCATAGTAAATCAAAGTTCCAAAGTTTTCACCATAGTAAATCAAAGTTCCAAAGTTTTTACTATAGTAAATCAAAGTTCCAAAGTTTTCACCATAGTAAATCAAAGTTTCAAAGTTTTCACCATAGTAAATCAAAGTTCCAAAGTTTTTACTATAGTAAATCAAAGTTCCAAAGTTTTCACCGTAGTAAATCAAAGTTCCAAAGTTTTCACCATAGTAAATCAAAGTTCCAAAGTTTTCACCATAGTAAATCAAAGTTCCAAAGTTTTCACCATAGTAAATCAAAGTTCCAAAGTTATAACTTTGGTACTATAGTTAACTATAGTAAACTATAGTTAACTATAGTTTACTATAGTATTTTTTTGTTAGGGTGGTTCCTCTCCTAGATGTAAACCTAAATACCAGTATAGTATCCGAACTGTATTCAATATATTCAAAATTCAAAATATATTCATTTACAATTCAATGGGGGAATGTCACGTTATTAATTAAGCTCTTGGCACTTTGAAGTAAACGTTGCAGGTCTTCGGGATTATGTTACATGTAGTCGTTGGCATGCCCAATGGCCCTAAGCACCGAGTAAAAGTCTAAATTTGAAGTCCTTCGGTATATGGTGGAGTTTTTATTTAATTAAAAAGTTCTCAAGCGGGGCATAAACATCACACAATCAAGCAATCTGGGTCCTTTGGATGAGACCTATAAACCGAGGTCTGAGTAAAGGACAAAATTTGCAGATCTCCACTTGCAAGTGCATGGTGGCGTCTCCACGTGCACAGTAGTGAAAAATTCTCAAGAGGGTTGTTAAACAACAATTAAACTAGCGCCATTTATCTATGCCATTGAGTCTTTCTTAAAGAATGACAATTAAAATTTTCTATGGAGTTTTAAATGATAAATTCTACTTATTATGATTGGAAAATAGTATTTTTAATAACGTTTCCTATATGTACATGTGTATTTGAATAATTTTTATTCATGTAAAAAGTTCTCGAGATGGGTGTAAAACAACATACTATCAACCAATCTGGGCCCTTTGGATGAGACCTATAAACAGAGGTCCCACGAAAAAGATTCCTCATTCTGCTGTTTTTTAGATAAGTCGAAAATATTGTATAGTTTTTAAAAATTTGAAATGCACGAATCTATTACATAATAGGATATGTTTTAAAAAATATATGAAAATCTTACAATGCGGACTATTTCAAAGACTTCCCATAAAATTAAATCCTTAATGTGACCCTACTTGGCTCCAGGGTTATGGTCAGAAATAACCAGAAGCCAAATATAAATCAAAGTGATTCATAATGTTTAACAAATATGTTTACAAATTACAAATACAGTGAAATAAACTTTACATTATGAGCACCATTGCAATATTACATGCAAATACACACACACACAAGGTCAAGAATAAGTCCAAAGTAATGCTTGTTTAATGCAAATAAACAATAAACAAATAATGCTTCTCCAGAATCAGGGTAGAATTATTTGTAAAACACTCTCCCAGAAAATGTCAACATATTTGTTCATGAGATAAGAGGTATAAAAAATTCATGTCCTGGAATGTAAAAAAAAAAGTTTTGAGACGGGCCATTTTAGTCAGTCGGTCGGGAGAGGGCAATCAAACATTTTTTCAGATGTTCTAATCTATATTACATGTATTTTTACTAGTAAAGTAGATCTCATTAATAGAATCAATATTGTAAAGAAGAAAAAAATTTTAAAACAAAGTCAAACAACAAAAGTTTAACTTTTAGGTTAAAATATATTTTTATGTTGCAATAAAACCACTAACGACTCTCCATAGATTATTTTCCGTAATGATCCAAACATTTAGAAAAGGAGAAGTTAACACTACATTTAGACTTATATAAAATTCTCAAATCTTATATTTTCAATAAATAGGTGAAATATAAATCCTGGAATGTTTACAAAATGAATTATTAATTTTAATTTTTTCAAACTTGTAAATATTTATTTCTAATTATAAAAAAGACATCTTTCGCCTTTTGGATTTTTCTAGAGTTTTTATATGTTAATTAGAATACAATTTACTTATTATAAATAAAGAAAAAAATCTGTTGCAATTTGTTTGAGGTTTATGACAGTTTGACTGGACTATAAAGGGGATGTGTTCCCAACCTGATATGTAAAGACATACAGGACAAAACATGGCGAATAGTCCAGACGATTCTGACAGGTACGTTACCTTTAAAACAATGTTTTTGTAGCAAATGGTGGTCTTTGAGACAAATAAAACAAGCATTCTGAGAATATTGCATAAGCAATACATATCCCCTACCGGGTTTCCCTTTTTCTTCAGGATGTCATTTTATAATATGCAAAAGTCATGTCCAAGGTAAAACTGAAAGATTTTCAAGTTGGAAATGCCTTAAAACTAATAAAATAATCCACATTAAGACGAAAATTCAACTCATTTCTCCACTGTCTTTTCCTTACTTCATATTTTTGTCGACAATCGGAAGTTAGCGCAGTTCGAACCCGATCTTAATTAAGCGATTATGGAAAATATTCAAAATGCCATAATTCTGTCAAACATCAATGAAGCGAAGCGAAATTTAAACTTGATCTATAACTCATTAAGATGCACTCACATACCAAAATTCAGCTCAATATCTGCAAGCGTTTAGAAATAAAGTTCGGAAAACCAAGTGGGACAGACTGACAGACAGACGGGGACAGACAGACGGACAGCAAATGAAATGATATACCGGTATATATACATATATATACTTCACAAGTCTTCATAACTACACCACGTTTCTCGATTATGTGTCATTTACATAACCTTCCACTATAAGGGTCATTATAATTGAAAGCATACATATACTTGTGTATATTAAAATTATGCAAAACAAAGGATAAAGTGGTAGAAAATGTCAAGAGCACTTTTCTTTTTGCACATTTTGAAATACAGTGGAAGCAAGGAAAGGGAATTCCCAGATCTACGTATATAAATCTTACGTAAATTTAAAAAAAGTAGTTTTTAGCTCTTGAAGGGTCCCTGTTAACATTGTTGTGTATATCTGTTCGTGAATGGATTGAGAAGTATTTTACTTTTTGCAATGTCGATTTGGATCTACGTAGGAGCTATTTTGTTCCTGCAAACTATTTGCCAAATCCAAGGTAAGTATTTTGTTATGCCGCTAATTTTCAGTCTTTTCTGTTTGATTTGGAAAACGAAAGTAGAACTACACTGTTAACATATTAAAGTTAGATTGATTGATTGATTGTATATTGTTTAACTCCCTCTTGAGAATTTTTCACTTATATGGAGACGTCACCGCATGCCGGTGAAGGGCTTCAAATTAAGACCTATACTCGGCACTCAGGGCCATTGAGCAGTGAGGGTTCTTTATCGTACCAGCACCTACCGTGACATGGGACCTACGTTTTTAATGTCATATCCGAAAGACCCGTGACTTTCACTTCTAGCGCCGAGCGCTTGGCGAAGGAACAGTCATTACCTATGTTGACGTCTTAGGTATGACGCAGCACCGCGAACGAGAATCGAACCCGGCCGGGCCTCCCGATCACGAAGCGAACGCTCTACTACTAGGCTACCGTGACCGGTATATTAAAGCTGAACACTTCTCATGAATAGGCACTGTCAGACAGGTATATAAACCGTTAGCTTTCGTTACACCCGATTGCACACTCGAAACTCGTGGCCGAAAGTAGTACTCCTATCGTGGTCTTAGATTTTGTGCGTTTATTTCTTGTTTATATGTGCATTTTCTGTTTGTAAATAATGTATTGACCTGTATTTTCCATCATACTTTTGCCCTGTTTTGGAAAAAATACGTAAAATTTAATAATTTCAATGAAATTGATCGAGTAGCACGCTTTGTAAGATGTACGTCTACACTCGTCGGATCTGTAAAGGAGAAAGGCCTTTAACTGTCCTTTCTGTGAGAGAAAGAACTAATCGAGGGCCTTAGGCCCGAGAATAGTTCCTTCTCTCACAGAATGGACAGTTTAAGGCCTTTCTCCTACTTAAAACATGATTATGACGTAAACCTTTTGTTTGTGTTGTCCATTCTATAGCTTAGTGTTGAGCTAACTCCCCTAACAATCCATTAAGTCACCTGGAAGTGTCCATTCTTTTTGGAAAAATGTCCATTCTTTTCAAGAATAAAGAGTTTTTCAATAAGAATGGACAGTTAAAAACAAACAGAATGGACAGCTAAAACAAACAGAATGGAGAGTTACAAGTAAACCTTTAGCATGTGCACAAGAGGGAAACAAAAGCAAATTAATATATTAAATAAGATTTAATGTACATGTGAATAATGAAAAGAACTTGGAGATATGTTAATCAAGAACACAGTGTCTGCATCGGATCTGTTCGATTTTACACATTTAAGTCCATGAGTATTATATGTAATGCACATTATTTCAATTCACAAAATTTGAATTTAAATGACACAATTTCACATTTGATTAAGATTTTGTAAGCATCATTCCCTTGAGAAAAATCTAATAGTATTTTAAGCTTGAAGTAGGCTTATATCAGATCCATCACCCAGAAAACAGTTTGCGCAATAAAGACTACATTGCTGCAGTGAATATTTCGGTAGCAAATAATTAAAATGGAAACATTTCCAGATTTGATTAGATGTGCACAATTTGCATTTTTACCATTACACTGATGCAATTATATATCCTCATAAATTAAATCCGAATAAAAAAAACACATTTACGGTTTGAATTCGAAATATCTGTATTTGTCGTCGAAGTTTTGAGGGGACCAAAGTATGGATCATATTTTCTTTTACGCTTGCTATTCTCTGTTTCAAGGTCAAAGTATCACTGGTTGGTTTCAATTCGATTTCGATTCTGTCATATATTCTCTCCATCGGAGGGAAACATGTTTGCCTTCACAACGCAAAATATAAACTGATTTTGAGGAGTTGCATTCTTATATAAAAACTAGTATTCCCCGAAATCCACCTGTAAGTGTCCATTCTTTAGACAAAGACCTTTTGTTATTTGCAACTGGAAACTAGAAGCACCCCATGCTTACCTGTAACTGTCCATTCTGTAAACAATGAATTTATAGAATGTGTACTATCTGTTTTGCACATTTTTTGTTAAATTTGCAGAACAAAGAGAATCATGTTTTAACTACAGTGAAATACATTGAACTGACTAGCGATCTGCTCCTTATATACGAGGGCGACTTCGATTCGTACCCGAGTATTAACTCTTGGTTGACGTCATATGACCGGATGTTTACACAAACATGTGGTTTTCAAGCGAACTCATATATGAGATTGAAGGGTAGCGAAAATAATGGCGTTCATGTTTGCTCTGTGCGATAATCTTATCAATAAAGTGACAATTTTGCGATTTTTTTTTTTGTTCTTAGGAATTCAGGCTCTAAGACCATAAACTGAGAATAAAGTTTAGATTTTGAATATTTTAATAATTATTTAATGAACATGCTTAAAAACTTTCAAGTACACTGTATTTGAAAAGAAACATAAATTGAATATTTTGTTTCATTTAAAGTAGATTTATTTTCATCTTATTATTTTTTTAACATTTCATTAATGAACTGCAAATAACGCATACGCCATGTACCCATTTAAAAATTGTAGTTTGGAAAAAAAAATGAATGAGAATCTTAACTTTTTGCAGTTACAATATAAACTTTTGATTTTTTTAATATTTCTTAAAGAAAAAAGTAAATCTGTTAATTTATAAATAATACGTACTTGTTCGTTTTTATCTATACTATTTTCGAATTAATATTTTTTCCTCTCTGAGATTTAAAAGGCGGTCAAATAGGTCTATTTTGACATCATCTGTTGTGTTAATTTCTTTTCTATAGCTTTTGCTGCAGTTGAAATTTTTTTTCCAGCTCTGATTTTTTTTGGTTTCGAATTTGAATTTATATCTGCTGTTATCGAATCTAATCTAATCAAATAAACATATATTCATATAAATTGTAAATATTTCATGTAAAAAGTGCGTTTCGATGTTTGCTTTTAAGGATTAGCGATTCTAAACATACTATTTTGAAAAAAAATGATTCCTAAAGTGTTCAGCTTTAAAGTTAGAAAGCTTCTTGTTGATCTGACGAGAGAAACCTGTTTATATAGATTCTAAATGTTTAAATGACATTACGCTGCATGCTCCATGTAGTTAACCTGAATAAACTTTATCTGTCAGCGAGATTTGATCATGAATAAAACTGATCACAAGACTTCCATGCACGGATCCAGAATTTTACTGATCGGTGCCTTATTGCTGAAGGTGGATCCACGATAATATGTTATTTTGAGCGGTTTATAAAGCGTAAACAGCCCCAAGTTATGTTATATCGTATAATATCAGTTGAAATAAGCTTTATTCCTTAAATAACGTTCCTAATGTACATGTAATGGTTGTGTATGTGGTAAGCGTTTCCCTGACGTACTTTTTCTCTCTATTTATTACACTATTAATGGAGTGACAAGACCATCAAAAATTTGAATTTAATGTACCACCCTACCCTATGGCTGATTTGTACTTTTTTGGTCAGATATATTATCAGCCAATAATTTTTGCCCGGTCGTAGAAAATTCTATGGTCAAAATTTAAAATAAAAGGAGATCAAAAATCAATGAATGAAATCTAAACATAATATTGTACATATAAAGAAAAGTTCAAAGAATTCGTGAAAATAATGTATATTTGTATAGATATTTTATCTATTCGGTGAATATATTGATTTCGTGGAAAAGGAACGAAAAATTGAATAAGAATGCCCGTTTGTCTGTCTGTAAAATGATAGGTTTGTCTTATAGTATTCTATTTAAACTTAAAAGGTTTAATGCTAAAGTACGTTATTCTTTACGTACAATCACGTAATATTTAGTACACAAAGTAAAGAAAAATAAAAACAAGAACAACAACACCCATCACTACTACACCCCAACCCCACCCACCCCTAAAAATCCGAAATATTACCATAAATTTAGCACTTTTTTAAATGTATTTGTTTTTATTAAGCCTTTTTCATCTGATTCAAAATTTTTAAAAGAAATTGTTCGACGCTTTATAAAAGGTTGTTTGTTGTAAAAATTCTTCTAGAGGTTATCCTTGCTCTCACATTGAATTTCGGTACTCTGGTCTCATCCAAAGGACAGACAACAGAATATTTAAAGTCTAAACTTTATTCATTTCTCTGTATAAAAAGGTCTATTTTTTATCAATGAATGTTGTCTATGAGTCTATGATTTGAAAGTTTATGTTTAATTTGGTGAACTTTTGAATAAGCGTTTACTCATAAATTAAGCAGGTTATATTGTAGAGATTTGGGGTTTTGAAAGATTTTAAATACGTATTGATGTTAAAGTTGCAATTCTTGGAAAAGGGGTGCAGAGTTAAATTAATGACGTAATACGTTTCCTAGAGCTGTAATTTCTATTCATTGGTTTTCATGTACACGTACATGTATATCTTTATTGTTAACTTTTCAAGAATATGTTTCATTTGAAAACTATAAGAGTAGAAACTGTGTAAAAGTGCTACACTGTAAAAGTAATGATAGCCGATCCTTAAAAAGATACTTCAGGTGGGTGGATAATTAATATTTAAAACAGTGCAAAATGTTGATCAAATGGCAATATTCACATTAAATTCATGTCGTGCGTGGCTTTTTTATCTGCTGACTGGAAATATCTTCGAATTTTGAAAAAAAAAGGCTGATTGCTTAAATACTCAGTGATCTTTTTCATTTCAACAGAAGTCCTAAAAAGAATATGGAAAACCCTTTGTTGTTTCTGTGGTTGGTTAAAGATACCGTATATAGTACTATGTCTTCTGTCTCCATTACATTTTGTAAAATTAATATTAGACAATCAATTCTTGAAGCAGAACTGACATTTCATTCACAAAAGGAAAATTATCGAAAAAAGCTTTTCTTATGACAGAACAAACCATGAGTTTTCCAAGTAAAAACTTTAGTTGATTGCTTTAACGGTTCCGTTTGATTCATATCT
The DNA here is from genome assembly GCF_032062105.1 of Saccostrea cuccullata. Taxonomy (NCBI): domain Eukaryota; kingdom Metazoa; phylum Mollusca; class Bivalvia; order Ostreida; family Ostreidae; genus Saccostrea; species Saccostrea cuccullata. Next base: position 1,640 of record NW_026918902.1, on the reverse strand, counting down.
TCCTTTCTGGTACGTCTTTCCAAAAGAAAACTTAAGTACTGTAATCAAATTATGATACCCCCGCTCATAAAGAATTATAGTAACAGAGTTCAATTTTTGGCAGCATGTACATATAAATGAGGAAATACGTAAACAAAATATGTATTCCTTAATTTAAATAATGACAAAGTCCATGTTTTTGCTGTAGAAAATACTAAACATATTTCCGAAGGAAACTTGAAATATATAGTTTCTGTAAAGTGATGGACAGTCTTTAAGATGAAATACTAAAATCGTTTTTCTCTTTCCATTTCATACTTGCGTTAATTTGTATTGCTTATGAAATAGAAAGGCAATATCCAATCATGCAAGATACCTTGTTCAAACAAGAATGTGAAGGAAAAGTGACATGTTTCTCCTTTAAGTATTTTTTTTTAAATTCAAAAAAGGAAAGTATTATTATACTAGGCCTAGTGTCTTTAAACTAATTCACCTGTAAGTTCTCATAATATTAAAGATCTCGTAAATTTGGGCAAATTTTTGAACGCAGCAACAATGTTAAGAAAAAATAAAATTGATGTATAGAATTATTCCCATGTATGTGTTCTTTACGTTCACTCTCTCTGTATGTTTTTTTCTTTTTGTTATTATCATGTTTGTTGTATAACTCTGATAGGCCAGTTGGCTTAAAGAAATAAAGAAACTGAAACTTAAACTTTCAAATGCTCATTAATTTAAATTCAAACTGATTATTAGCGTTATCTTATTAATACATGTAATAGAAGCCAATTTAACATATTTGACAATATTTTGATCGATGGTGTCACTGACATAGATATAATTGGATTTTAATTATAATTCTTTTACAGTTACACAAAACATTTTAGATCAAGTAGAATTCAAGACTTAGTGTAAGGATGTCTTTAAAAAGGTAAAGTTTATTTGATCAGAAATCATTCTCTTATAAATCTTTCCAACGCTTAAGTAAACATTCGTTATTAATATTTTATGAAATAATTGTATTGAATATATTTGGTTAAAATGAACGCAGTTTCTATAACAACATAAGTTTTTTTTAAAGGGGGGGGGGGTGTCAAATAATATTCCTGATTAATTTTGCATTGTAAATTTAGATATCTATAGCTATCTTTTCACACACAAATTAGTATTTTTTAAAATTAATAATTAATCTTTGAAAAAGAATATTATCAGCAAGTAAAATAAACGACTTAAATACCCCCCTCCATTCTTTTCACTTTCATCGCAAGTTTTAAAAAAAATAGAGAAATCTCTATGACCGAGCGAAAACGTATATGGAGGGATGCCTCTTTTATAAAATATAACTTTCAGCCGTAGGGTATGTCGGTCCACAAAACTCGAAAACTAAGCATCTTTTTCTAGGATTGTCACTCCACTATATGCTTGGTTACTTTGAAGTTTTGATATGGTTCGTTAAGATCCCCTGGAAGAGTTACATATACCCCTTTAAATGATCAAATGTACCCTGAAATAGTTGTTGGGGTTGAGAGAAGTTCTAAAAGTTGTTTGTGGAGAAAATCTTATTTGGATTATGTTAAAGGGGCATGGACCCCGTCCTCTTGAAAAACTGGATTCATTTACGTCTGTTGTTTATATTTTAAATATTTTGGAAATCATCCTTT
>NW_026918901.1:0-14872 GCF_032062105.1 Saccostrea cuccullata | reverse complement strand
ATCAAAGCATTCATGCACATAAGTACATGTACATGTAAACCGGAAAGCAGGATTATGTAATGCCGAAGGGTTGTTGAATTTTATATACACACTAGCATGAATGATTGAGAAGGTTCTGCCAAATCATAATTTAATTAAACTATTATTAGTTGTAATCCAATACTTTTCATTAGCACCTCCAAAGTTTGGCTTCTCAGTGTGTCAATCATCTATCGCCTCGAGGTAAACAATGCAACCAAGCATGGCGATTGAGCTTGCAGACAATACCTGATCATGATTACTGTTTATCCAATTAACTTTCTGTCGATGTATGCATTGTTTTAATATGAATAAAATGCGTAAATACTCCATTTCTTTTATTTAAAATAAAATTTAAATTAACATTGTGCCACGTCTATGTGATTGCAATACCACGGTAAAGTTGACGATTGTTTACTTATATGCGGAAGTGCTATTGTGTTTCCATGCTTGACTAAACAAAAAGTCAGATACGGGCGTGGATAAAAAAAAATCAGATCACATTTATATATTTTAATGACAAGTGCAAGCGCTAAAATTTATTTACGCCAATGTATTCCCAATTGCGTTTGCGCTAAAATACGTATGCGTCAAATTTTCTCGTTTTACAGTATTTACATTTTCTGTAATCAATTATGACCACATGCAACTTCATAAATAGAAAATTTTTTAAAAATTGTGATGTTGTTATACCCATCATATCTGCACCTTGAATCTTTCTTTTGAAATACACTCTGTAACTACTAAATTTTTTTTTTTATATTTACATGTACCAATAGAGTAAATATGTTGTTTAAGGCAGGTAAAGAGACATTCTTTGAAATAAATTCTGTTTGGTTAGATCTAACTTTGTGAAAGGAAAAGGACAAAGAGAGATAACTTATGAATAATTCCTCATTACACAGTCAAATGGGATGATATTGATGTTAAATAAAAGAACGAAGGCGCTTTTGATTGGCATTCGGCAGGAATCTGGGTGTAATTGAAAAGTGAAAATTTAATTAACATGTCACATGAAATTTTAACATATTTTTTTTATTTATCGGGTTCCTGTGCAACAGGAAAGGAAAATGTTTTCCCTAAATTGAGCTTTGATTTGCTAAAGAATGACTTGAAAATTGGTCAGATCAGACATTTGGTACTAAATGGTACATTTTTAAACACGTTTTTCGAAAATTTTTCTATCTCTGGGTCTTCTCTCCATGATTTTGAAACGTTATTTGTGTGTATTTTAATTCAAAGAAACGAATTCACTTTTTTAAAAAATGGAGAGGAGACCCAGAGACCACAAAAAATGAATTTTTCCCAAAAAAATCCAAATGTGTGAATATGGTGATTCTTTGTCCTTTTATGTAGGGTAGGTCGGGTGACAGGAAACAGGAGTATTTTTTATTTTGGCCTGAGAAGAAGATTTTCAAAGATTTTTCCTATATATTTCTATGTAAAATTTTGATTCCCCATTGTGGCCCCGCCCTTTCCCGGGGTCTCATGATTTGAACAATTTAGAATCTACACTACCCCAGGATGCTTCCACATAAGTTTCAGCTTTTCTGGCCCAGTGGTTCTTGAGAAGAAGATTTTCAAAGATTTTCCCTATATATTTCTAAGTAAAATTTTGATTCCCCATTGTGGCCCCGCCCTTCCCCAAGGGGTCATTATTTGAACAATTTAGAATCTACACTACCCCAGGATGCTTCCACATAAGTTTCAGCTTTTCTGGCCCAGTGGTTCTTGAGAAGAAGATTTTCAAAGATTTTTCCTATATATTTCTATGTAAAATTTTGATTCCCCATTGTGGCCCTGCCCTTCCCTGGGGGGTCATGATTTGAACAATTTAGAATCTACACTACCCCATGATGCTTCCACATAAGTTTCAGCTTTTCTGGCTCAGTGGTTCTTGAGAAGAAGATTTTCAAAGATTTTTCCTATATATTTCTATGTAAAAATTTGATTCCCCATTGTTGCCCCGCCCTTCCCCCAGGGGTCATGATTTGAACAATTTAGAATCTACACTACCGTATATACTCGCCTATAAGTCGGATTTTTGGGAGTTAAACTTTGGTCCAAAACTCTATGTCCGACTTATAGGCGAGATATAAATATATTGGTATTTTAGAAGGTCAATATTTATGTTCCCCAAACGAAGTTGGGGAACATATTGTTTTTACTCTGTTTCTTATTAAGGTCTTCCGTTTCCAACGGAAGACCTTATTGTTTTCAATCGGTTTCTTTTTCCCTATTATTATTATTATTTTTTTTTTTCTTACCGATTTTTGTGCACGCCAGTTCTCGTAAACGGCTCGGTCGATTTTCACGAAACTTTCAGATCTGATAGATATTGGTCTGAACCTTATTGGAAATTTTTTATAAGTACATCGTCACTTCCGGTCGCGAGATATGGACGATTTACTGATTTTAAGAGGGTCAGCTTGTCCGGGCAATCACTAAAAAACGAATGAAGATATTGACTTGAGATTTTCAGTGAAGGTAGAGGAAGGATTGCTAAATTGCTTTTTTGAGCCTATATCTTTCCAGCGCAAAAGGCGTTGAAGCTCGCCTGAGCTCGTTATAATTATTATTTTTCTGACCATCAAATTTTGTGCACGTGATTTCTCGAAGATAACTGGATGGATTTTTATGAAATTTGCATGAACAATGTGTTCCTATCTGCAGTTATTATATCTTGGAGATTTTTTGGAAATTTCTTTCTGGTACCAAGTTACGGACAATTTTCTGATTTTAAATTGACATTTTGTTCGCGGATAATCTAAAGAACGGTAAAAGATATCACTGTGAAACTTTCAGGGATTATAGATCGTGATAAGTACTATCCAAGACGCGATCTTTTGTATGTTGTCTCTACTTCCTGTTGTAACGGCATGCAAAGAAAAAAAGTCAAATTTTTGAACTTTTTTGTTTTTCAATATTTTCAAATCATATTTGTATGGTTGATAGATACATTTCTCATTAGGCTGAATATATAATTTGTTTGTAAATTGATGAATTCGAACTCGAGATATTAACATTCAAAAGTCTGAAGTGTGATCTTAATGGCGACGGTCTCTGTCAATTCCGACATTTCGCAATAGGGGTTTACAGATCTAAAGGCAGCCGAGCGTTTGCTTGAACGAAAGTAACATAAGGAGCAATGAAATGTGTAGGGATACTTGGATTGTCACGTCGTAGGTTCGTTGCAATTCGGTGTCAAACTACATTTATTATCCAAGGTCTACTTACAAGTCTTCTTTAATTGGTTTTGGTTGTTTCTCAAAGTAGAAATAGAAAAGAATTAATGTGCAAATGAAGTACAATATCTATATCTTTTGTTTTGCATCACGGTAACACATAGCTTAAATCATAGTTATAATTAATAGTTTTTCAAGAATGTAGTAAGTAAAAAAACGTGACCACTGTTTTCTTATGCACACTTGTGTCATATTAAATCAATAGAAAGGACAACTGTTACAATAAGAAAATATTTTATTTTTAAAGATAACAATTTTTCAAAGACCGTTTAATTGACCTATATTAACATTTTATTTTCTCAATGCAAGTTATTGAACATAATGGAATCTTATTTCTTGACCCTCGTAGGGCGATCTAGGCTTCTTTTTTTTTTCGGTGAAACATACCACCTTTTTTCATGAAAGTGTAAGTAATTGGAATAGTCAACTTTCGTGATTGAAAATTGAAAAATTAACCATTCATAGCTGTTTCACTGCTTTAGTGTTATTTGCCTATATACGATTGATTGATTGTATACTGTTTAACGTCCCTCTCCAGAATATTTCACTGATATGGAGACGGCACCATTGCCGGTGAAGGGCTGCAAATTTGGGCCTATGCTCGGCACTCAGGGCCATTGAGCAGGGAGGGATCTTTATCCTGCCACACCTGCTGTGACACGGGGCCTCGTTCTATACCGTCTCATCCGAAGGACCATGAACATTCCAAGAGAAATTCGCTAAGATTTACTCATTGCGTTTGGCGCGAAATTATGAATAGTGACCCTTCTTTCATAATTCCAAGACAGATTAACTGTTGCAGAATTATAGGTACATACAAGTGAAGTAAGAGTAGTTGTTCAAATAGCGTAATCGATAAGCGTATTGGATTTTCACGCTAGTGACCCGTTTCAATTACCAGTGTGTCCAAAATATGTTTAATCCATTTTCAGCTCGATTTTATGGGTTATTTTTCGGAATCGGACGGAAGACCTCCTCGTTGCTCGCAACGAGATCGTTTCTAGTTATTATTATTTTTCTTCTTCTTCCTGGGTACTTTTTTGTCCGGGAATGATCTTGTAAACTGTTCATCCGATGTAGGTAAAACCTTTTTAGGGTTAGTAGACATGTTATGTAGATTTGCCTAGTCAAGGTCATTTTGCGCGCACGTGCTTGCAAGAGCGCGCACGTGCAACACAAGAAATGATCAATATAATTGATATAGACTTACTTTCTCAATTTTTGATGAAATGCGTTGAAACTCATATTGTAATGATATATTAGTAGCATAGACAAGATGACATGGTCAAAATAGCAAGATTTCACGCGCATGCACGTGCGCTTTGCTCTGATTGGCTGAAACTAAAGTCTCAATATCTTTCTTGTTTTTTGACGAAATCCTTTGAAATTTTGAACATAGTCATGTATTACGATATATTACAACATGATATATAGCAATTATCATGAAAACATGTGTATGCACGTGCACTGCAATCTGATTGGCTGAAACTTTAAATAGCTATAACTCCCTCGGTTTTCAACCAAACAGGATGGGATTTGGAACATAGATATATATAATGGACTTCTACAAGAAGGTATGGTCACCATGCACATGCATACACGTGCGTGTACGTGCGCTGCAATCTGATTGGCTGAAACTTTAAACAGCTTTAACTCCCTTGGTTTTCAACCAAACAGGATTGGATTTGGAGCATAGAGATATATAATGGACTTCTACAAGAAGGCATGATCACCATGCACATGCAAGCATGCATGTGCGTGTACGTGCGCTGCAATCTGATTGGCTAAAACTTCAAACAGCTATAACTCCCTTGGTTTTGAACCAAACGGGGTGAGATTTAGAACATAGATAGATGTAATGGACTTATACAAGAAGGTATGGTCACCATGCTCATGTATGCACTTGCGTGCACGTGAAATGGGTAAAATTAAAAATACACTTGAAGTAGCGTTTTTTTTTTATACTTTTGGATTAAATACTTTAATATTTAGCATATTAAAATATATAGATTGTGTAGACAATATGATATGGTCATTACGCACATGCATTCACATGCGCAAGTGTGCAATGATAAAATTTGAATGAACATAGTACACTTTTGGGTAAACGTTGATAAAGTCTCAAATGCATAGAGTTTGTCTTATTTAATTACGCTTACAGGGAATATGACTATAAAAGGCAGTTGGGGAGCGTTTGGGGAACATCTGTAACGGTCCCTGTTACAATTAGCACTAGTTTTAATTAAGTTTAAAAAATACAACCGACTTATAGGCGGACCAACTTATAGGCGAATATATACGGTACACCAGGATGCTTCCATGCAAGTTTCAGCTTTTCTGGCCCAGTGGTTCTTTAGAAGAAGATTTTCAAAGATTTTTTCCTATATATTTCTATGTAAAACTTTGATTCCCCATTGTAGCCCCGCCCTTCCCCAGGGGTCATGATATTCACAATTTAGAATCTACACTATCCCAGGATGCTTCCACGTAAGTTTCAGCTTTTCTGGCCCAGTGGTTCTTGAGAAGAAGATTTTCAAAGATTTTTCCTATATATTTCTATGTATAACTTTGATTCCCCACTGTGGCCCCGCCCTTCCCCCGGGGGTCATGATTTGAACAATTTAGAATCTACACTACCCAAGGATGCTTCCATAAGTTTCAGCTTTTCTGGCCCAGTGGTTCTTGAGAAGAAGATTTTTTAACGACCCCATCCTATTTTTGTCTTTTCTTGATTATCTCCCCTTGTGAGGAGACTTGGCCCTTTATTTTAACAATTTAACTTCACCCAAGGATGCTTTGTACCAAGTTTGGTCAAAATTGGCCCAGTGGTTCTTGAGAAGAAGTTGAAAATTTGAAAAGTTTACAGACGGACAGACAGACAGACGGACGACGGTCAAAATGTGATCAGAAAAGCTCACTTGAGCCTTCGGCTCAGGTGAGCTAAAAATGTATTCAATAAAATATCTAGTTTTTTCATTTTCTTTTGTTTGTGAGGATTTCTACAGGTAATTTTTATTTTTTCTTATGACAGGGAATATCTGAGGACATGTTTTCTGGAATCAGCTCCATGCTTCAGACGATATTTAGACTGTCTAATCCTGTTGTGATAAAGTGAAGCAGACACTAAATAGCAGACCATTATTGTCTCCAGACAAAAGATTCTTATAAAGAAGTACCACAGATTGAATGTTGTCCAACAGTTTGTTATGTGCCATTGTTTATCAATTTTGTGAAAGGCATGAAAAATACTAAGAAAAGGGCTTTGTGTGCAATAATAAATTACATGTAGTTAAACATGAAAATGTGTAAAATATGAATGTATTAAAGAAGGAATATATATGTAGATATTTCAGTGTTTATTACGGCTCATCTTTGCTAGCCATGAGTTTCTGATACGCTAACTCTTCTCATAAGCCCTTGGCATACGGTGTTAGAAAAGTTGGGATTCTTTTCTCAAGTTGTGATTGGAGTGGATCGACATTGATCAACCAATCAGGAATTGTTTTTTGTAAATGACGATACATGTATCTGCGTTTGGGATATATTTTCACTCTTTACTCTCAGGAATGAAAAATGCAAGTAAATGACAATCACATGCTATTCAATGAATAGATATGGTGTCATCCAAAATCTCAAAATTTTTTGCAAAATATGAATTAGAATCTATATTGAAGATGTTAGATTTGCTCTTTAAATATGAAAAATCAATACTTTCTTGATTATTCTTTATAAACTTTCATGATTTAAATACATTATTTATTTCTGATGATGACACAATTTGTGCCTACCTGTTCAAAATTCGAGATCGTGTGACAAAAACAATCCCGTCTTTTCACATCACTGTATGCGAAGGGTTTATGAGAAGAGAAGTGTATCAGAAACCCTTGGCTATTGAAGATGACTATGGCTACCGGGGTATGTCAAATTTCAAATGATTGAGTACAGACTGACAGTCAAGTGTTTTGCTTATTTTGAGCTAAACAGAAATGATCTGAAGATCACTTGTTGATTTTTAAGGTCAGACGACACGTTCCTCAAATATACGTCCTGTTTCTCTTGGTGTTATATCATAAGTCATTTATATTTTTGTCACTCTCTTCTGATTTCTACATTGTTTTCAATATGTTTTTAGATATAAGTACACTAAAAATTATGATATAGGCCATTCAAGAGATTATCCATAAGGGTTATATAAGAAATATGACCCTGTGGTATCTTGTCCAAATGCCTGGTAAGGTACCCTAATTTTTTGTGAGGAAACTTATTTACCGGTAAGTACCTCTACTTCATTGAGGAATTCTTAGGAAAAATGATATATTTTTGAAGAAACATGTCGTCTGACCTTAATTAATTTATGATCAACGATTCATTTAACATAGAATTCTTAGTACCATAGCATATACAGAGTACAAGGAATCTCTGTAGATTGTAGGAATATTTTCAAGGTACATTAGAGGAAAGAAACCTCTACACATAAACACTGTATGGCGAGTTTTCTTGGTGGGTGTAATAGGGGCAGTTTGCTAATAATTTTGGCATGCTGGTAATTTATTTTTAAAAGCGGACACGGGGTTTCAGTTCTTAAAAGTTGAACACTATAAAGAAGAGTACTGAATATTTTTAGTGATTAAAATTATAGTGAGCTATAATCAAAATGCCAAAATTAGCACCTCTCTAAAATTACCTGCCATACTGTACATTACTAGTCAGTTGCTCTACCAACTGAGCTATCCAGGCATTATGAGCATGGTCCAAACTATTCCTCCCTCCTTAAATTGTCTTGGTTCTTAAAAACACAACCCATGACAAGGTCTTATTTTTAATGTCCCGGACAGAAATTTTCAAATCAAGGGGTGGTTATAACAGGACCAAATTATGTACCAGAAAAGGAGAAAATGTACATGTATGTCTGGACCAGGAATTGAACTTGGGTGTTGGGACCCCTACATCACTAGTCAGGTAATATACTATGCAAGTCAATATCCAAAGCCTAACCCTTGCATTATGAATGACCTCTGTAGTTGTACCAAGCAGATGAATGATCTTTGAAATAAACAGACCTCTTTTACCATTCCACCATGATAGTATTATTTTGCTGTATTTTGTCAAGCAATCTCCTTTCCCATTCTGTCTAAACAATAAGGTGGAAGTGAAAACTGAAAGCTATCTAAATAAGTGAAGATGTGTATCCTTCATTCTTTATGCTTGTATTGAAATTTTCTACAGGTCTGTGCAATCATAAAATAGAGCACATCTTTGTTGAGAAAGTTGGAATTTCCCCATTAGTCAGCAACACAATGGTATTCAATACATACCATAGATGAACGCAAATCTCTCAAGTGTGTACAAATTACATTTATACTGTATATAATTTTTAATTCACGAGAACTTTATTTTGGTGTTAATTATATGGAATGTAGTGCTACTGTGGTTTGGGCTAATATGTTCCCCCCATGCTTAGACAGCCATATGTTGTAAGCAAAAAATGCGCATTTATAGTGCATATAATGGGGTAGATAATGCCTTTTCAATTCTCTAGTTATCTAGTCTAGGGAATAGAACATCTGTTAAACAAAAGACAATACAGTCAAACAAATTTTGTGTTGTTTTTTTATTTGTTAACCTACATTTCAAAATTTTGAAATTATTATAAACATGTACACAAAACATTAGTACATGAGCATTTATGACAAACATACTGGTACTTTTAAATATTATTCCTGTCTAAACAGCACCGAATTTTCAATATCATTCAGATTCTCTTTTATCAATCACCATCAAAAGACACACATGCACACAGTCACACACACATATCGAATCCCGCATGAGTTGTTTGATTTTCAAGGGGAAAAAATTAATGATCTCTCCCTCCTCTAAATATTTCATGATTTCAAAAAATGGAAGAATATTGTTTATTTAAACTTGTGGTAAAAATTAAACTTAAATCTCGACAAAGAAAAAAAAAACATCATATACAAGATTAAAGTGGACAAAAAATAAATAACTGGAATGAATCAATAATTAAAAAAGAATAAGAAATGCCAACTGTCTAACAAGCTCTGTTTTTTTGTTGATCTTGGACTAGTTACAGTGTTATCAAGTGCACAGCTGCCTCAATACTAATGCAACAACCTCAATGATCCAGAGTTAGAAAAAAATAAAACAATGCCCATCTCCCGATTTTAACATGGCTCACAAGGCACTTCTAAGCAGTTTTCCAACAATTTAATAATTAAAGCACTTATTACAGCTGAAGTGCCTTGGCCAATAAAACAATTTTTTTTATCATTCAAGTATATCAACATGGTCATTATTTTTTGTAACTAATTTAAAGACGATGAAAAAGCCGAGGACATGGAATACAGATTTTTCTCTCACTGAGATCCTGTTGGTACGGAGTATAAACAAAGAGTCTCTTTACAATTCATCCTTAGCATCCTTTCCTTCTTCTTCCTCTTCTTCCTCCTCCTCCTCTTCAGGCTAAAAATAGATTGTTTATATATTATGAAATACCTACAGCCTACTCCGGATATATTGAAATTCAGGGGACCGTGCAAATTATTTCAATATATCCGTAATTCAATATAAGCGTAATCGTGAAGCCGCCATTTTTACAAGTTCAATCCCGATCTACAATAAAGAACAAACCCGAACAAATTAATTTTGTCATCGTTTATCTAAAACAGTGAACAAAATTACATGAGTCCTTGACAGTTTGAATATTTTTTTTATTTCTGTTACATTGAAAAGACAATCTTCAACCTCATTATTATTCACCGATCGCATTTATTTGCGTTTTGGAGAAAATTCACCGGACAAAAATGGTTGAGTACTGCTGAACGCTGCTTCTATTTCATCGTAAGTGTATTCAGGTTAATCCCATTTAGAATTAGCATATCAATAGCCATTAACAGTACGCATTTAACTTCAAAGTTATGGTTTTTTCTAGATCTGTCGGGGTTAATATTATAATATTACGCTTAGCTGTTTAGCCTCGATATGTCCGTATTATATACATGAACGCAAATAATTTAACAGAAGAAGAATTTTAATTTCGTAAGAACATACAGTATAAAATTTAATTATTCACACCTTTGTATATCAACTGGCCAATCAGGCATAATTACTGTCACCAACCGTAACGACAGCCGCCAGGGAGTACTTCAATATAACCGTTATGAAAACAACTCATTATCACCTGTGGGGACCGATCAGTGGCTTCAATATAAGCGAAATTTCAATATATCCGATTTCAATATAACCGTTATTTTAATGCAAAGAATATGAGAGACAAAAACTGGGGATTTATTTCTATTTCAAACTAAGCGGAATTTCAAAATAAGCGAGTTCAATATAAGTGGAGTAAGCTGTATATACCAACTGACATTATTGTACATATTTATTATTACCTAAACAAAACTTAATGAAAGATTGAATCTACTGTTCTATTACAGCTTATAGATTTTCAGCAATTCTGGATATTGAAAAATGTCTTTTCTTTACCTGCTATATACATTTAAGTTTACACAAGTAATAATGTACAATACCAAAATGCAATAAAAACTCAAATTTGCATAAAAAAATAGTAGTTGAAAAAAAATCTTATTCATGACAAAGACTTAATTAATGGGGTGTTGGTTTACAGCTTTGGCTATGCATTGAAACCAAGCTTATCCAAGATAAAGATTAACTACTGGTCTCAATTTATGCCTTGGTTTTGCAATGAAAACCGAGCCTATCAGGATGAAAACTAAACTAATGTTATTTTGTACATACCTCCTCAGGCTCACCAGCTCCTTCCTTTCCACCACTCTCTACAAATTTGGTGAGGGCTTCAAGAGTTCTTTCTCCATTGTAATCTACTATGTCTTGGCTGCCTTTAGGGAAGAATTTAAGGGTAGGGAAGCTCTGAACTTTGACCTGCTCTACTTCATTGGCTGTGGAATCCATTTTGGCAATAACAAGGTCATCCTTGTCCTTGAATTTCTCTGCGAGCTCATCCCAGATGGGGGCTAACTGTTTACAATGGCCGCACCATGGGGCATCTGCAAACAATGTTATGAACTCTTGAATCAAGAAAAATAGTTCACAACTGAAGGAAAATCTCACACAAACTATGTGAAAGTTGTGTTTTTTAAATTTGACAAAAGTTGGAAAAGTATTATTTTGAACAGACTTAACATTTTCTTGCTAGACCAGCTCTATGGATTTAAAATTATATTTATAGCGAATCTTAATTTTTCCATTTTCAAGTTTATACGAACAGCTAGTTCTCTGGTTGAAGTTTTCAATCTCTAGTTTCGCTTCAATTACTGTACTTTCATTCAAAAGTATTAAAAATGAGAAATATTTACTTACAAAATTCTACAAATACATCTTTCTTTTCATCTAAAGCGACATCTACAAAATTTTTTCCTACTAAAACTTTAACTGGTTTAGAATCCCAGTCACTTGGCACTTCTTCACTCATAAGATGGGGCTGCAAAATATCATTAACAATATTTCAAAATTGTTCTGTCTGAAATTGTAAAATAAATAATTATGCCCATTTACATATTCTTCCCTATTGTTTTTAAAAACATGTAGTTTATGATTTCTCAAAGTATCTCAACAAAATAAATATCTTACAAATGAGCAGTTTCACAGTTTGATGTGTTGAAATTATTTCTAGAACACCTAAACTTTGGTTGTAAGTTAATACCTTGAGTTTTCCATCTTTAAAGCCCTGGACAAATGTTTTGATGGCCTCTGTGGACAGATCGTCAGACTCTGGCTTGTATTTGGTCATGTCCTCTCCGAGGGTGATCAGACGAACAGCTGGGCATTCCTCTGCCTTCAGTCCAAAGAATTCCAGGATACGGGCATTGTCCTCATCACTGGTATCGAGGTAGATAAACAGGACCTGCAACATGAAACAATAAAGTAAAATTCTGTCAAACCATTGGCCACGAGGAGGTAGTTATTTTCCATCATTAGTTAACTAAAGAAGATACTTTCAATGTAAAGCATATTACCCTCCTAAAATTTGCATTACTCAAAAGCCATATGATAAATTTATAGCTAATTGGTATAGATACATGGGACAAGAAATAAGACTTAATCTATCCATGGCAATTTGCTAAATATAGGAGGATTTTTATACAACAAGTTGTTTTTTTTTATCCCAAGCCTTGGGAGATTCTTTTTATCCCATGCTTTATCCATTAATGTTTACACAGTTATTATATAGACGTCTACATTTTATTTCATCACTCTAATGCAAAACCCATTGTGACATCACAAGTGTAGGATTTCCAAAAAATATCTAAAGAGTTATATCCATGAGATTAAGGGGTAAACATGGGATAATATATTACAATCAGCTGTAAAATACCTCATCAGTTTAAATAAACATGTTCTGAATACCTACCTCTCCCTTGAAGTCTTTGGCAGCCTCTTTGAAGTCACTAAGTTTTGTGTCAAAATCTTTCTCAGTCTTCTTAATGAACAGCAGAATGTGATTCTTAATTTCTCCTCCAAAGATTTTCTGGGCACTCTGTTACAATAAAATCCAATTTTAATCAAAACATCCCATGCCTAGTATGCAAGTCAATTTGATAGTTTCCAAATTTAAATTGAAATTCCTTACAAAAGAAAACATGTTTTTAGAGTTAAATACCTCTTGTGTGAATTCAACAACAATGGGCAATCTGTTGCCCATCACAAATTTGGTAACGGCGTCAGCTGATACAGCTCCCTCAAAGTTGTTACGACCCTCATCAAACTGGAAAAGATAAATATCCATCAAAACTCAATATTCAGATGTTGATCCCCTCAAAACAGAAGACATGACATGGTTTACATCCACATTTATCTAAAATCTACAGTATCCATACAAAGTGTATAATTTTTATAGGTGTTTCCATTAAAACTTCCAAGGTTTTGATTGCTTAACACAACATTTCAATATCTTACCTTCTTGAAGAGAACAATGCCATCAGATTCAACTTCATACTCTTTAAAAACATCAGCACTTGAGGTAATACCAAATGGAATGTCGTCAATGCCGGCAGCTGCCTCCTCGTAGGCTTTGGCATCAGCTGAGGTGACATCCTATTGAATATCAAACATAAACAGATGTAATGGCCTCAGAGTTAATACTGCTGTTACAGATGTATATCCTGTTGGGTATTGTTATACAGAATTGGATGATGTTCTGAAGATGCACAGAAGCAATTAAAATGAGGGTAAATTTTTGTATGACATCCTGGATCCTAAGTGCCACCCACTTAATACTATGTAACACCAACTTCCTGCTTAACTTATATGATTCCTCTTATTTAACATTTCATGATCTTGACTCATTCATGTTTTTCTTTTTTCTAGTCTCTAAGGATTTTTGAATTTTGAATCTAAAATGATGTTTACCTTGAAAAATCCTATTACAACAACTTCGTCCTTTTCGATGAACTTCTTGGCAGCATCGACAGAGTCGAGAGTTGTGCATGGTGGGCCTGTCTTCTTCTTCAACCAGTTGACAATATCAGCTGCCTGTCTGCCACCTACAAATGTTTACCAAAAAATCAGATTTTACATTTGACATGACATCTACTCATTCATTTTCCATAATTTAACGGCAATCTAAATTCATCAACTTGATCATTTATTTTGTTTCCACTACCTTATTGCACCATTTTTTAATTCATTGAAAAAAAATGTCATAATTTACTTCTACTCAGGTGCATTTTAGAATTTTTTTTTCAAAAAAAAAAAAAAAAATTTTACCTCCATATTCGACAGGCTTGCCGTCCCTAAAGAACTTGATGGTTGGGTAGCCACGGACCTCAAACTTTTCGGCCAGAGATTGGTGTTCGGTGGCATCAACTTTGCCGAGCTTGATTTCGGATTTCTCATCAGCTAGAGACTGGGCAGCCTTCTCATATTCTGGAGCAAGTGCTTTACAATGTCCACACCATGGGGCATCTATATAAAAATGTATTTAATAGTAAAATAATATTTTTTTTCTGAACATGAACATGATCAAACTATCACATTCTTAATCATAATAACAAACCTCTGTTTGTTGGAAATATTTTATGGACCAGTTTTTGTCTAAATTTTCACTCTCATATATACTTCGAAATAAGTTGGAAAAGTGTTTTGTGTAAAACTTAATCAAGTTCTTAATAAGTATGAATAACAAAATCTGAAGTTGATGTTAACTTTTGTCATCTAATTATTAATTAGCAAAATTTAAGATCTTTGTTCATTAATTGTCGTGTTTTATGAATCCTAATATGCCACGTCAATACTACATTTGATGAAATGCAAATGAAGATGTATCTGATTGAGAAATGTCTTGCCTGACTTCCTAATCCTTTTACTCCTTTGACCTACTTTAACATGCTTTATTGCACATAGTCACCACGTCAGCTTGGACAA
Organism: Saccostrea cuccullata; assembly: GCF_032062105.1. NCBI lineage: Eukaryota > Metazoa > Mollusca > Bivalvia > Ostreida > Ostreidae > Saccostrea > Saccostrea cuccullata. The sequence goes on along the minus strand of NW_026918901.1, from coordinate 188 downwards.
AAATAAAAGGAAACACAAATAGTTTTACAAAAAGAAACAAGAAGCATGACTTGTAGAACCATGTCTTTGCTCTTGTTCGACATATTAAGTTGGGAACCAATGATTAATGACTAAGTGGAATAATAACTTAATTACATGATGTCATAACCTGGCCCATAACACAATATCAAAGACACAGTAAACAATAT
>NW_026918900.1:1380000-1469429 GCF_032062105.1 Saccostrea cuccullata | reverse complement strand
GAGAGAGAGATAGATAGATAGATAGATAGATAGATAGATAGATAGATAGATAGATAGAGAGAGAGAGAGAGAGAGAGAGAGAGAGAGAGAGAGAGAGAGAGAGAGAGAGAGAGAGAGAGATTTTCGCGTAATTACGCGAGATAGTGTGCTTGCAAAAATTTAATTCTCGCGCATAATAGTATTCCTTAAGATTATATAGAGCAATAACCACAATTCGTGAAAATTATGCCTCGCTAATCAAGAGTCAATGACTATCTTGCGAAAATAAGGTGTCACGAAAATTTAATGATCTACAGTAGCTTATAACTAGGTGCCAAAGGGAGACAAAGTGATATTTTAGAAATTTTACAGGAAACATCAGAAAATCATTGCCAAGAAAGAAGCCAAGCAGAAGTGGGACGACCGTCACTGGGTGGAGAAAAGTCTGGCGGAGATGACGGAGAGAGACTGGCGAATCTTTAAGGAGGATTACAACATTTCCTGTAAAGGGGGGAGGATCCCGAACCCCATGAGGAACTGGAAGGAGTCCGGACTCCTGGATAAGGAGATTCTGGACGTCATTGAACAAGTCGGCTACAAGGTTTGTTGAAGGAGTCTTCTAAAAGGTTTATTGAACAAATTTGCTACAAAGTTTGCTGAACAAGCCTGCTACAAGGTTTATTGAACAAATTGGCTACAAGATTTATTGAACAAGTTGGCTATTAGGTACATGTCTGTTATGAGGTTTGTTGAACAAGTTGGCTATTAGCTATAGGCAAATTGAACAAATTGGCAACAAGGTTTGTTGAACAAGTCTTATACAAGGTTTATTGAACAAATTGACCACAAATTTGGTTCAGCAAATTGGGTACAAGGTTTATTGAACAGTTGGCAACAAGATCTGTTGAACAAGTTGGCTACAAGGTAACAAGTTGGGTACAAGGTAACAGGTTGGCTAGTCCAAGGTTTGTTGAACAAGTTGGCTCCAAGGATTGTTGAAAAAGTTGGCTACAAGGTTTGTTGAACAAGTTTGCTGAAAGGTGTATTGAACAAGTCAGCTACAAGGTTTTTTGAACAAGTTTGCTACAAGGTATATTATTTGGCTACAATATTTGTTGAACAAGTCCACTATGAGGTTTGTTGAACAAGTCCACTATTAGGTTTGTTGAACAAGTCAGCTACAAGGTTTGTTGAACAAGTCCACTACAAGATATGGTGACTTAGTTGGCTACAAGGTTTCAAAAGGTATAAAATGAAAGCAAAACATGTATCGACGGAATTTGGAACTTATTTATCTGTGTATACATATTGCAATGAAAAAACAGAGTCCATATTAAGTAAATTCTCAAATTAGATGTTTTCTTTTTCACAACCTTTTACATGTACATATTAAGTAAAAGAAATAACAGAATGTACATCATATTTTGTAATTCATTCTATTGCACAGTGTTACAATATACTGCATCTAATAAAAAATATAGTAGACTAGTTTTACTCACTTTCTACAATTCCTCTTGAATATATTGAGTAAAATCTTTAAATCCAGTTGCTTAATTTTTTGTAGGAGCCGACACCCATTCAGAGACAGGCTATACCTATAGGTCTACAGAACAGAGACATCATAGGCGTAGCCGAAACAGGAAGTGGAAAAACAGCCGCCTTCTTACTGCCCCTACTCAAATGGATTACCTCCCTTCCCAAAATAGAAAGGTCAATTTAATATCTTTTATCATCACCTCTCTGATAGCAATGTGGAATAATTAAAATGTATAATTTGTACGAAATACAGTAAAATACAGCTATAGCGACCACGCTTACAATGAATTGATGCTTAGAATGAAGTGATTTTTATTCCCTGTGACTTTAAAGTGTATTATAATCTTAACGGATATAACAAATAACACTTATAACAAAGCAAAATTGTCTGTTCCTAGCTCTTCCTTGTGTGTTTTACTGTATTATAATGACTCTATTGAATATTTACGTGGAGATGCAATACATTGATTTTTTTTTTTTTGTATTGTATAAACATTTAACTCTCTTTAGATCAAACATATATAGAAAATTTACATAGGTGGCAGTTACTGTCTTGAAATATTTTTTATATGAACATTGTACACAAGTTTCGATTTTCAAAAAAAAATTTTTTTGAGAAATAAGTTTTAATTTTACAAGAGATCTTTGGTTATCGTTTAGGTTTGACGACTATGACCAGGGTCCATACGCCATTATTTTGGCTCCGACGCGTGAGTTGGCTCAGCAGATAGAGGAGGAAACCATCAAGTTTGCCAAACATCTGAACTTGAAGACAGTCGCCATTATTGGAGGAATCTCGCGAGAGGAACAGGGGTTCAAATTACGACAGGGATGCGAGGTCAGTTATTACAACAGGGAAGGTTAAAAAGTATAGAATGTATCTCTTTTGAAGTCTTAAGGGTTAAATGATTTTTTTTTTCAATTAAATTGAAAGAATTTTCAACAATCTAGTTTAGATTTGATTAAGTGCATTGTGAATATTCTTTATAAGAATATGCATGAAATAGACATTTTAGTGACATAGTTGTCATAGCTGCTATCTTATAGAATTCACCACCAAATGTAATATGTTTTTAAAATGTATCTTCGATGGGAGTCCATTCATAACATTTGAATGGTCAATTTTTTATGATACCTCATTCCTAATTTTTTAATGATAAGTTATTTTACCTGTGTTTTTTTACAGATCGTCATTGCCACCCCTGGTCGACTGATTGATGTGCTGGAGAACCGGTACCTGGTTCTGGCCCAGTGCACATACGTCGTCATGGACGAGGCTGACAGAATGATTGACATGGGTTTTGAACCGGATGTACAGAAGATTCTGGAATATTTACCAGTCTCCAACCAGAAACCGGACACAGAAGACGCGGAGGAGGTGGAGAAAATGTTACAGAATTACACCTCCAAGAAAAAGTACCGCCAGGTAGGTCACATGTATTACAGAATTACACCTCCAAGAAAAAGTACCGCCAGGTAGGTCACATGTACACACATAGACTAATTAGAGGTGGAGAAAATGCTACAGAATTACACCTCCAAGAAAAAGTATCACCAGGTAGGTCACATGCCCTCATGTAATGAAACAAAGTTGCTGCACATACTTGTAAGGATTTCTCCAATCTTTCTTTTTTAAGACAGTGTAGAGAAATAATCCATCATTCTTATGAATATGTTCAAAATTATTTAAAATGAGCCATTCTTTTAACAGTTGTACAGTTTTAATTACATGTTTAATTGAAAATTTAAACCATTATAATGTTAAAAAATACATGTCGAATTTATAGTAAAAGATTCTTTTAGTTACATTATGGTTTCATTATCAACACAGTTGTTCATATTTTTGCCAGACGGTCATGTTCACAGCTACTATGCCCCCCGCTGTGGAGAGGCTGGCCAGATCCTATCTCCGTAGACCAGCGGTAGTGTACATAGGCTCTGTAGGCAAACCCACCGAGAGAACCGAACAAATCGTCTACATGGTGTCATCCGCAGAAAAAAGGTCAGTCAAAGGTCAAGGGTCAAAAGCTTGTATAATTTTCTGAAACAGATATTAAATGTCTTTATTCTGCAGACTGATTCTATAATAGTAGAAAATAATCATAATTCTTTCATTATATTTTTTTAAATTATCATATGAAAAGATTTCTTTGATACATGTAGAAAAAACATCAGATTGACTTGATTTGTGAAAAAAAGTTATCTGAAGCTAAGACAATATTACAAGAAATTTAAATATATTTCAAATATATTTTCATTAGCTTATTTAATGTAATACATATTATGATTGGTGAATTACAGAAAGAAATTGGTTCAGATTCTGGAACAAGGAATTGATCCACCAATCATTATCTTTGTGAACCAGAAGAAAGGAGCGGATGTGTTGGCCAAATCTCTGGAGAAAATGGGAGTAAGTTTTAAAAAAAAATAACTGGTGTTTCTTTTGTCGTAAAAATTATGTATATTTTCTGTTTCTCAATATGTGCACTACAAATTAGGAAAATTTGTTCAATTTTACATGTTTGTGACAAAATTTGCATTCTCATTATTAGCTCTTCTGAGCCAAAGGCTCAAAGAGCTAATGCTATGGCCATTTGTGCAGTGTGTGTTAACTTTTTAGAATATGGGCCATAACTCAAGAACCCCTTGGCCAATCATTGTCAAATTTGTTACAGGGTATCCTTGGCCCAAGGGCTACCATTTATACTAAAACTAGGGTTGGGACCCTAAAACAAGGGGAGATAATCAGGAAAATAGAACCAAAAGTACTGGTTGCTAAAAAATCTTCTTCTCCAGAACCACCAGGCAGATTTTCACCAAACTTACATACAAGGTTCAGGATATGTTGAAGATTAAAAATTGTTCAAGGCATGACCCTGGGGCAAAGGGCGTGGTCTCAAGGTCACTTCAAAGTTAACCAAAATATACAATTAATAAAAATGTTGATATTTTACTTACTATAAGGACTAGGATCATCAAATCTTGTAAGTTGATGCATCTTAGGACTTCACATCATGTTAACTCAAAAGTAGGTCATGGTGACCTAATTTTTAGCTCACCTCAACGAAGTTGGGGGAGCTTATGTAACACCCTCGGCGTCGGTGTCGGCGTCCTCGTCGGCGTCCCGGGTTAAGGTTAAGTTTTTTGGAGCAGTTTTCTTTTGAAGTACTTCTATGTCCTATATTGATTAGACATGCATGGAAGATGTTTCTAGTGTGTTTCATTGTACCAGTCAAAGTTTCAGATGCTGCAATTTCAGCAAAGGAATAACCAGGTTAATGTTTTTGGAGCAGGTTAACATTTTTGGTGCAGTTTTTAGCTCTACTGGTCAGAGACCAGAAGAGCTTATGCGATAGTAATGCGTCCGTCCGTCTGTCCGTCTGTCTGTCTGTCCGTCTGTCTGTAAACAATTTTTCAAAATGCTACTCCTCCTACAGTTTTGGTCTAATTTCAATATAACTTGGGACACAAGTAGACTACACTAAGATACATAATTCTGTGTATCGGTTTTTGATTTCGATGAACTGTGTTGCCGTGGTTACTAAAAATAGAAATCTCTGTGAAATTCTTTCAAAACGCTACTCCTCCTACAGTTTTGGTCTGATTTCAGTATAACTTGGCACACAAGTAGACTACACTAAGACACATAATTCTGTGTATCGGTTTTTGATTTTGATGAACGGTGTTGCCGTGGTTACTAAAAATAGAAATTTCTGTGAAATTCTTTCAAAATGCTACTCCTCCTACAGTTTTGGTTTGATTTCATTATAACTTGGCACACAAGTAGAATACACTAAGATACATAATTCTGTGTATCGGTTTTTGATTTTGATGAACGGTGTTGCCGTGGTTACTAAAAATAGAAATTTCTGTGAAATTCTTTCAAAATGCTACTCCTCCTACAGTTTTGGTCTGATTTCAGTATTACTTGGCAAACAAGTAGAATACACTAAGATACATAATTCTGTATATCGGTTTTTGATTTTGATGAACGGTGTTGCCGTGGTTACTAAAAATAGAAATTTCTGTGAAATTCTTTCAAAATGCTACTCCTCCTACAGTTTTGGTTTGATTTCATTATAACTTAGCACACAAGTAGAATACACTAAGATACATAATTCTGTTTATCGGTTTTTGATTTCGATGAACGGTGTTGCCGTGGTTACTAAAAATAGAAATATCTGTAAAACTGTTTCAAAATGCTACTCCTCCTACAGTTTTGGTCTGATTTCAAATAAACTTGGCACATAAGTAGAATACACTAAGATACATAATTCTGTATATCGAATTTTAATTTTGATGAACGGTGTTGCCGTGGTTACTAAAAATAGAAATTTCTGTGAAATTCTTTCAAAATGCTACTCCTCCTACAGTTTTGGTCTGATTTCAGTATAACTTGGCACACAAGTAGACTACACTAAGAACATAAAGAGACTTGATCAACAATCATTATTCTATTTAGTTTCAAATCCCAGCTGCTTAAGTACTTTTCTCTTCCTTTGCTATAAGTTCAAACCAGTAGAGCTTCAGTCTAGACAGAGACTTCTGGTTGGTGTAGGTTTCATTTCCGAGTAACTATAAGCCCTATGTTGACCAAACTTGCATGGATGGTACATCTTAGGATGCACACTACCAGGCTTGCTTCGGATGCTGAATCTTACCTACATTTTCCGCATGAGTAAACAGGTTTATGTTTTTGGTGCAGGTCTCATTTCCAAGTAACTATGAGCACTATAGTGACCAAAATTGCATGGATGATAAATCTAAGGATGCATACTACCAGACTTGCTTCGGATGCTGAATCTGACCTACATTTTCTGGTTGAGTGAACAGGTTAAAGTTTTGGTGCAGGTCTCATTTCCAAGTAACTATGAGCACTATAGTGACCAAACATGCATGGATGATACATCTAAGGATGCATACTACCAGACTTGCTTCGGATGCTGAATCTGACCTACATTTTCTGGTTGAGTGAACAGGTTAAAGTTTTTGGTGCAGGCTTCATTTCCAAGTTACTATGAGCCCTATAATGACAAAACTTGCATGGATGGTACATCTTAGGATGCACACTAATGGACTTGCTTCAGATGCTGAATTTGACATACATTTTCCAGATAATGGACACCTCGTAAAAGTTATGGGTGCAGGTCTATTACCAAGAAACTATAAGGCTTATATAAACCAAACTTGCACAAAAGATGCATCAAAGGATGAAAACTCTCAAACTTGCTTCAGATGCTGGATTTTAATTACATTTTCATGATGGAGAACTAGTTTGAAGTTTTTATATAGGTCTATTCCAAAGTATCAAATCAAAATTGCATAAATTTTGCATTTTTGGATGTACACTTTTTGTTGGTTAATTGTGTGACTTTGCCTTACTTAAAGACAACATTCGTTGAGGTGAGCTCTGTAATCTCTGATTACCTATGTTTAAATTTTACGGGCTTTCGTTTTCAAATTGATATGGAGGCATATTTTGGACACTTTAAGGCCTATGATCATCAAACTTTGTCAGTTGATGCATCTTGGGTCCTTAAACAAGGTCAACTTAAAAGTAGGTCACCTTGACCTACTTTTTGAATTTTATGGCTCATCTTTTCTAAAACATTTAATCCCATTATTTCAGAAACTGAGAGGTTTAGATTCACCAAATCTTGTAAGTTGATGCATCTCGGGGCCTTAAAACATATTTATGAAAAAGTAAATCACTGTGACGTACTTTTTAGCTCACCTCAACGAAGTTGGGGGGAGCTTATGTGATACCCTCGGCGTCGGCGTCGGTGTCGGCGTCGGCTTGGCGTCCCGGGTTAAGGTTAAGTTTTTTGGAGCAGTTTTCTTTTTAAGTACTTCTTTGTCCTATATTGATTAGACATGCATGGAAGATGTTGCTAATGTGTTTCATTGTACCAGTCAAAGTTTCAGATGCTGCAATTTCAGCAAAGGAATGACCAGGTTAATGTTTTTGGTGCAGGTTAACATTTTTGGTGCAGTTTTTGGTGTAGGTCTCATTTCCGAGTAACTATAAGCCCTATGTTGACCAAACTTACATGGATGATACATCTTAGGATGCATACTACCAGCCTTGCTTCGGATGCTGAATCTGACCTACATTTTCCGGTTGAGTGAACAGGTTAAAGTTTTTGGTGAAGGTTTCATTTCGAAGATACTTTGAGCCCTATAATGACCAAACTTGCATGGATGGTACATCTTAGGATGTATTCTACTAGACTTGCTTCGGATGCTGAATCTGACCTACATTTTCTGGTTGAGTGAACAGGTTAAAGTTTTTGGTGCAGGTTTCATTTCCAAGTTACTATGAGACATATAATGACCAAACTTACATGGATGATACATCTTAGGATGCATACTACCAGCCTTGCTTCGGATGCTGAATCTGACCTACATTTTCCGGTTGAGTGAACAGGTTAAAGTTTTTGGTGAAGGTTTCATTTCGAAGATATTTTGAGCCCTATAATGACCAAACTTGCATGGATGGTACATCTTAGGATGTATTCTACTAGACTTGCTTCGGATGCTGAATCTGACCTACATTTTCCGGTTGAGTGAACAGGTTAAAGTTTTTGGTGCAGGTTTCATTTCCAAGTTACTATGAGACATATAATGACCAAACTTACATGGATGATACATCTTAGGATGCATACTACCAGCCTTGCTGTGGATGCTGAATCTGACCTACATTTTCCAGTTGAGTGAACAGGTTAAAGTTTTTGGTGAAGGTTTCATTTCGAAGATACTTTGAGCCCTATAATGACCAAACTTGCATGGATGGTACATCTTAGGATGTATTCTACTAGACTTGCTTCGGATGCTGAATCTGACATACATTTTCCAGTTGAGTGAACAGGTTAAAGTTTTTGGTGCAGGTTTCATTTCCAGGTTACTATGAGACATATAATGACCAAACTTACATGGATGATACATCTTAGGATGCATACTACCAGCCTTGCTTCGGATGCTGAATCTGACCTACATTTTCCAGTTGAGTGAACAGGTTAAAGTTTTTGGTGAACGTTTCATTTTCAAGGTACAGTGTACTATGAACCCTATAATGACTAAATTGCATGGATGGTACATCTTAGGATGCATACTACCAGACTTGCTTCGGATGCTGAATCTGACCTACATTTTCTGGACGAGTAAACAGGTTAAAGTTTATGGTGCAGGATTCATTTCCAAGTAACTTTGAGCCCTATAATGACCAAACTTGCACAGATGGTACATCTAAGGGTGCATTCTACTATGCTGGCTTCGGATGCTGAATCTGACCTACATTTTCTGGATTAGTGGAAAGGTTAATTTTTTTATACAGGTTTCATTTGCAAGTAACTTTAAGCCCTATGTTGACCAAACTTGCATGGATGATACATCTTAGGATGCACACTAATGGACTTGCTTCAGATGCTAAATTTGACATACATTTTCCAGATAATAGACCTCGTAAAAGTTATGGGTGCAAGTCTATCACCAAGAAACTAAGGCTTATATAAACCAGTTGCACAAATGATGCATCAAGGGATGAAAACTCTCAATCTTTCTTCAGATGCTGGATTTTAATTACATTTTCATGATGAAGAACTGGTTTTTAGTTTTTATATAGGTCTATTCCAAAGTATCAAAATTGCATAAATTTAGCATTTTTGGATGTATACTTTTTGTTGGTTAATTGTGTGACTTAATTTGCCTTACTTAAAGACAACACACGTTGAGGTGAGCTCTGTAATCTCTGATTACCTATGTTTGAATTTTGCAGGCATTTGTTTTCAAATTGTTTAGAAGGCATATTTTGAATACTTTCAGCCCTATGATCATCAAACTTTGTCAGTTGATGCATCTTTGGTCTTCAAAAAATGTCGACCAAAAAGTAGGTCACGGTGACCTACTTTAAACATTTTATGGCTATATTTAATTATCTTAGGTACTTTTTGGCTTATAATCATCAAACTTTGTCAGTTGATACAACTTGGGTTTTCAGAGAATGTCGACCAAAAAGTAGGTCACTGTGACCTAGTTTTGAATTTTATGGCTATATTTAAGTATCCCGGGTACTTATTGGCCTAGAATTGTCAAACACTGTCAGTTTAGGCATCTTTGGTTTTCGGAGAATGTCGACCAAAAAGTAGGTCACAATGACCTACTTTTGATTATCTCAGGTACTTACTGGCTTAGAATCATCAAACATTGTCAGTTGGTGCATCTTGGGTCTTCGGAAAATGTGGACCAAAAAGTAGGTCATGGTGACCTACTTTTGACATATTATAGCTATATTTAAGTATCGTAGGTACTTTTTGGCTTAGAATTATCAAAACTTTGTCATTTAATGCAACTTGGTTTTTCTGAGAATGTTGACCAAAAAGTAGGTCACTGTGATCTAGTTTTTACATTTTATGACTATATCTTAGGTACTTTTTGGCTTAGAATTATCAAACGTTGTCATTTGAGGCGTCTTGGGTTTTTGGAGAATGTCGACCAAAAAGTAGGTCACAGTGACCTACTATTAATTATCTCAGATACTTATTGGCTTAGAATCATCAAACATTGTCAGTTGATGCATCTTGGTTCCTCAGAAAATGTCGACCAAAAAGTAAGTCACAGTGACCTATTTTTGACATTTTATGGCTTTATTTAAGTATCTCTGGTACTTTTTGGCTTAGAATCGTGAAACTCTGATAGTTGATGCATCTTTGGTCCTCGGAGAATGTCAACCATAAGAAGGTCACTGTGACCTACTTTAATATATGAGGTAGTTATTTGGCTTAGATTCATCAATCTTTGTCAATTAATGCATCTTGAGTCCTCAGAAAGTTTCAAATCAAAAAGTAGGTCACCATGTCCTACTTATAGTATTTTATAGCTATACTGAAATATCTTCAATCCTAACTGGCAAAGAATCATCAAACTTTGTCAGTTCATGCATCTTAGGATACTTAGAGTTAGAGGCTTCAAATAGAAGTGATAGATTGTACAATTTATCAGAAGAGCGATTCAAGGCCCTTGGGCCTCTTGTTTTGCCAGATGCAATACGTGTACATTTTCTTCAATATGTACATTGCCTGTACATTTCTCTACCTACAATTTCTGTTTGTTTCTTTATTTAGTACAATGCCTGTACATTACACGGTGGTAAGGGACAAGAACAGAGAGAGTTTGCTCTGGCCAGCCTTAAGGGCGGAACTAAAGATATCCTGGTCGCCACCGATGTGGCAGGTCGTGGTATCGATATCAAGGACGTCTCACTGGTTATCAATTATGACATGGCTAAATCCATCGAAGGTCTGTATTGGATTTTGATGCATATACTGTTCTGTGTACATAGACTTTTACAGATTCTTTCTGAGGAATATATTTCTAAACATACTGTAAACCAACTTTTATTTCGGACAACATTATTTCGCGATTTACCCGGGTAAATTAGTTTGCGACAATTAATTTCCGCAAACAAGCCTATTTTGGATCTATTGTTATGAGGCACATAGATTTTAAAGAACGGATCGCGGCCAGAAATATTTGTGATGATGGGGCTCTCGCGAACTTCTCGAAAATTTCTTGCACACAAATAAAAGTTGGTTTACAGTATGGTACTTTAACATTTATTTGACCATTTGTTACAGTATTGAATTAATACTTTCAATTAACATGCACAAGATATATTTTACCTGCATTTTACACTTTCTGAAATACTGACCCAGACATCATTTGAAATAACATTAGAAATACCTTGCATGTCAAATTTAGCCAAATACAGTGTTCTATGTACTCAATGTAGGTGGTCAGGAGAGAAAGGACAAGTCTGTATAAATATTTTCTTTCTTCTTTTCCAGATTACACACATCGTATCGGGCGTACGGGTCGAGCTGGGAAGACCGGGGTGGCTATAACCTTTGTGACCCCTGAGCAGGACTCTGCCGTCCTATACGACCTTAAACAGACCATCCTGGCCAGCCCCGTGTCCTCCTGCCCCCCAGAGCTGGCTAATCACCCAGATGCCCAGAATAAACCTGGCACCGTGGTACAGAAAAAACGCAAGGATGAAACCATTTTCCTGCAGTAATTCAACAATTCATGGACTTGTGCAGAAGTGTGGGAATAATTGTTTTTAATCTTATTGTCAGTCTGGAAATTGCGTACACACAATGTGTGTTACAGATGTAAAACATTATAATTAAGATTTCTAAATGGATATTTGTTTACACATTCTGATGAATAAATGTGTATCATCTTTCCTAGGTTTTTTTTTTTCTTTAGTGATACATGTAATACTTTAAAATCAATTTTGCTTTTAAATAATACTTTTTTGAAAAAGCAAACTCATTTCAATTGTCAGAGTGCAGCATACAAATCTGAGGAAAGGAAGGAGAATTACGTTTGTGATTAGGCCATCTTTAAAATAATGTTTGCTTGCCCTCTCTGGACTCAGGGCAAAACTACTGGGTCGGTTGAAAGATGGGAAAATCTTTTTTCCAGAAAATTTCTACATATTTGGTAACCGGATAAGAGGATTAAAAAGAAAAAAATATATTGTGCCTTGGGAAGTTTTAAGTCAAGCCATTTTTAGTCAGTTGGTGGGGAGAGGGCAACCAAACAATTTTTTAAAGATGGCCTTACTAATAAAACTCAGTTGGCATACCCAGGTAGTGAATAATAGATACAGTTAAAAATATGTATCAATCAACTGAAATCAAATCTTTTTAGATTAAAAACTATTGGGCCCGTTACATCTAGAACTTTTGCAATGAAAGAGTGTTCATGCACATCATCCTATTATATACGTATATAGCTACCGAGAAAAGAAAATGAAAATAGCTTCTACAAACAGAGAAATGAACACCAGACAAGCTGTGATCAGAAAAGGTCATGAGCTTTCATCTTAGGAGAGCTAAAATAATTTTGCTCCATTAAGCTGACACTTTACTGCTATTCAAATTTCTTCATGAAGGGGTTGTATTACAATAAGGTGACTATAAAGGTCCCTGGGCCTATTGTCTGCTAATACAGATATATATATAGGTAAATTAAATGATGACCTGAAGCATTACTTTGTAAGGGTCCAATATCTATGGTATACATGGACACCCACAAACCCAAAATCTGCGAAATTTAAATTGCTGCTTAATCGTCATAGCAGTAAAATATTACGCAATAACGTTTTACATTTATCGTGATGCATATCAGGCTCTCGTCATAAAAACCTGTATTTTTCCCCGTCATGCAGTATCTTCAATGCGCACTAAATTCTAATGATACTAATGTAGCAGTGAGATCAATAGAAGTTTCATTTCTAGCACAGGTTATATTTTTAGAATGATTTTGTACTTACGTGCCGATTAATTGATTGAATCGATACCTTATAATTTAAATGCCCCCTATTATAGACGACATATGGAGATAACGAACAGTAATCAAGTTCAAAAGTCCATATAAATAATACAAATTGGAAGCAGAACAAACACAGGACTTAAGTAACATTAGAGGTTGGATCAGGTGCCATGTAGGTGTAAGCATCCGCTGTCGACAATTTATGTGCTTCCTATACGATGAGGCAAACAAAATAAAATTAATGGCCAAACACTTACAATGAAGAACGTCAGTCAGCTTTCCACTTCATGATAATTAATTTTGCTGGAAGGGTCATTGTATCGACCAAAGAACTTTAAAAAAGACGAGTTTTAACTATTCTGTTGATATCCTTGTTTCTTCAACTTGTTCGTCAATTGCTTGCCTTCTTTTTAGGAATTGGTCGTACGTAGACAGGCCTGTAAGAAGCAAGAAAAAAGGCATTAGATGTTTTCATGGGGGGGGGGGGGGCACAAGCATATACATGTAGTAGGTATGTTTTCTATCGTGTTTTATATATCGATTCCTTTGTCCATGGTAGAATATGCACTTGCTTATCGAATCAACTTGAAGATAACTCCTTAAACTGGTGCTAGGACTATATTCCTAAAAAAAAAGGGGGAAGTCGACGATAGAAAAGTTGAAGTCATATTTATCATGTTTTGTTGTTAGATACACTGTAACCATTCAAGTCTTTTTTAGTAAAATATCAAATGTTGAAAATATACATATTTTTAAATTGATTTTAGTCAGGTTTTGTGATTTTAAAATTGTTTTAAAGTTCCTTTAAAGGAACTTGTAATGATGTAATGAACACATTATCTAAAACTAGAGGTACTGTGAGCAATGAGCTCACTAAATGATACCCCCCGCCTTCCATATGGTTATAACTGATCACAAAGTCCATGTTTTGCTGTGGCCGAGAAACCCAAAATATGTGTCGGATCAAAAAATAAAATAGGAGGTGCACAATGGCAATATGTAATATGCAATATGTAATAAAGATTCTGTGAAAGTTTCATTAAATTTCACTCAGTGATATAAGAGATGGGTACCCTAAAGCGTAACAGACTGACGGACGTACAGCTAGACGGACGAACAGCTGGACGGACGGACGGACATACCGATTACAGTATACCCTCCCACTTTTCAAGCGGGGGGTATAATGACAGACCCGTAGAAAACAATGATTTCAGTTGGGGGGGCATACATTTCAGTAGGAGAGACTATCAACTACCGTTTTTATCAAAGGGGCACAAGCATATAGTACCTTTGATTTACACAGTAGTCTATTCATCGGCAAAATTATGCCCCCCTGAGGCCCCCTCCCCCGTGCCCTTTCTTCCCCCGGTGTAACCCTGTCCAAGAAAGAGGACTCAGTTTTCATGAAGTTCATGTTTTGTATTGGCGATAGACGAATTATTGCACATTTAGCAATTAGTCGTACAAGATATTAATATTCTCTGTATTATTCCATGTTTTCCAGACGTCATAGGAAATTGATCATTAACATGTAAGGAGAATAATTCAATCTGTCTCATTTCCTACGCATCTGGGGAAAAGGGAATGACTTCTATTTCTTACATTTTGTAAATGGACAAACAAGTTGTGTAAAATGTCGGTCGGATTTTGAATGTAGTCAAGATGTGAAAAGTCAATTACGTCAAAAACTGGCGTTGGTCATGTGTGGTAGATATTGAACCAAAAAAATAATAACATTTTGGCGTAATCAAGCGAGGATCTCTCCCAATGTATAAATCCATTTGCAGTATTAAGCTGTTCATGACATTGTAAAGTCATATTTACAAGACGGGCTTAAAGAGGAGACGTTGTTGGACGTCATGAAACTTTACGGCGACAGAGCCAGGTGATCATATAATGTCGTTTTTATTTTATAATAATTGACAAATACTGAATGTATCGAGCTAAAATTTTCAACATTTCTTTATTTTCGATTGTTTTATTTTCCTTATAAATTTTGAAAGCACGGACTACATAGTACTAATTTTATCGCCTCAGTCCACGAACTTTTTGATAACCCCTCGTACATGTAAAATACGGACCCCAAGAAATTTCAGAAATGGGATCAGGTACCTTGAAGGAGTAAGCATTCCTTGTTGACCGATCACCCGTCATGACCATTAATATTTGTTATACCCTCATAAATAGCTTTCTATATTATCTATTACTAATAAAAAGTCCAACAAAAGAAATGCTTATTACATCGGTCTAATAATTTCACTGTTGACCGGCGTGCCGGTCCAACATAAGAATTGTTAGACCGCAACGTCACTGCTACGTCACAAGTTATTAATCATCGTTCTATATCGGCGACACGGATATAGCCAAAGTTAAGAGCTGCAAGAGATGTTGCTACTAGCAAGGTAAGGAAGAAGGGAAGATTATGTTCTGTGATAAATAATTTTTTGTGAAGTAATATAATTTTGTTCTTTCTCAATTATTATTCAATTATTGACTGGGTATGAGGGCAACATATGATTTGTTGGACCTGAAGGTGAAAACGTTGCCCGAGGCCGCAGGCCAAGGGCAACATTTTCACCCTTAGGTCCAACAAATCATATGTTGCCCGAATCCCAGTCTATAACTGTTTTCTTATACCCTTCAGTGCTCATTTAAGATTTAATAATTACACACTATATTATCAATTACTTTATATGGAAAATTATGGCTTAATCAGTTAATATAAAACAGTATTGATCAAGTAGATGGAACATTCCGTAGTCAATTTTTGTAAGTATTTTTAAATACTAACTTTTAAGGCATAATGAGAGATATGAAACAAGTCAGCCAAAACGACCTACTAATGGGTTATATTTGTTAACAAGGTCATATATAATTAATAACGAACGTAGGATTTGAATTTACAAAATGCTGCCTTATCAAGTTTATTCAAGTCCTTGTAGCATTAACATGTCTGTCGGTAATCTGTTTAGATTTTAAAAATTGAGCATACTAAGAGCATGTCGAGTACCAAAATAAGTTGGGAGACGTGAATTATTACTACAACATTAAGGACAATTGACAATGGACAAGCTGAAGTCATCTTAAGCTTTTTTGTCATACAGTTTAGTAGAAAGTTGGCCGCCTTATCGTTTAAAGTCAGTAGATCAAACAAATACAAAACGGTTGAGGCATGCGCACTTTTTTCGAGTCTTTTTTTATTTCAATTTTACTGAAACATACATGTATGTCGAGTAGACATATTCCAAGGATTAATAAGTGTGTTTCATTATGGTCATTCGTCTGTCATTCTATCCGTCTGTCACAACAAAAAAAACTTTTACCTTGGTCATAACTTTTGAATGAAAAAAGATAGGCTATGATTTTTACACTGTGACCTTGACCTTCAAGTTTGTCATACCATGTAACTTTCAAAAATTTTAACATTACTTTAAATTGGTCAAAACTTTTGAGAGAGAATAGATAGGGCTTTCTTATTATATATGTATATTGCCCATGACAAGACCTTTGCAAAATATGCTATGATTTTTGACCCTGTTTGACATACTTTTCAAATTGTTATCTTTCTTAAGATTGTAACTTTTAATTGAGAAGAGATAGGGCTTTCATATTTGACATGCACATTACCTGTGACAAGATGTTTCCGAGCATGTTATGTTTTTTTAACCCTTTGAACTTGACCTTCATGTTTAAAATAATATTCAAACAAATAACTTTGGTGCACGTGATTACGTTTGAATGACATACGTATATGATAGGGTGTTCACATTTGACACAGTATATAACATAAATAATGGCATCCAGCCCACTAAACATTGAAAGCGGAGGAGCTTAATTCTTTGAAATTGCTTGTTTTAATTTTGAACTACCATTTATTCATCTCCGAATAAAACTTGTTATACACAATTTCTTTCCAGACATTTTAATTTATAGAATTTGAAACTCAGCTTTTTTTTCTCTCAATACAACAGACTATAGAAAATATACTCTCATTAAAAAGTTATTCAAAACCTCAAAAAATAAAATTTGACACCATGTTTTTGTATCCAATATCAATATCCAAATATGGAAAACATACTGTATCAATTATACATGTATATATTCATTTCTTAATGGCTTACCTCCTTTGTTAATTAGAAAAATCCTAAATTCATGTTAAATTTCTTATTTTCTAGTGCAAAAAGGCCAGGAATATTTTTTTTTAGACTTCAAGCATTTTTTATGACCAAAACATATCTATCCTTGAGGATTAATTAACACAAAACATATAATCATGTTAACAATGTTTTTTTTTACAACAGCAATATTACAATTCAATATTTGTAACTTTGCAAAGTAAAATTAGCTTGCACTAAAACAGGTATACGTGCGGCACTTTTTACTACATGTGTATCTTAATTCTTTTTCACGGTAGATATCACAGGCACTTGTAGACAGCCCCTCCATCCGGTATTCAACCCCGGGGCTTATTGGACATTTTTTCACAAATTATATTCATTACACATATTCATCATGTGTACAATATGAAAAAATCGTCAAAACCCCAAAACCCACACAAAAAATACCCCACTTTACATTATAAGAGAGAAAGGTATGCAACTCCAATTTCTGAACATTGTACCCCCAGTGGTTTTTCTCGGTTTAAAAACATGTATTTATTTTATTTCAACCGAAAATGTCGATTCACATCGTCTCTACATATATTTCTGTCTTAGTCCATGCTATCAGATTGACTCTGCATATCGTAAGAATCCCACGATATCTCCTTAAACAGTATTCCAGTCAGAATGTTTAAATTTCCTTTTGTAAAAGCAACGGAAGTGTATAGAGAATGTATGATAACACCCGTGTTACAACGCACTTTGAAAAATTACGCACTTTGAAAATTTTTTTCAAAGTGCGTTAAATTTGGGACCAAATCAACATACTTTGAAAAAACAAAATCTCTTTTCAAAGTGCGTTGATATCGACCATATTAACGCACTTTGAAAAAAAATGTGTATGGCTTGGTCAATATTCTTGAAAACCTTAGGTATGATAAATAAATAATGTAAATAATGTAAATAATTGAACCTTTTGGTTAACTTTTCGGTGATAAGGTCACTTCAGGATGTGAAAGTGAGCGATTTGGATTTTTCCATACTTTGAAAATTCTTTCTATCTTAAATGTTTACTGTACTTATTTTTTTTTCCAGTTTTCATGCATTTAATGTAAACTAAAATTTATTGGAAGTTTTCAACGTCACACCAGTTATGCAAATACATATATTTGGGTGTAGCATAGGCATCAGAACCGGGGAGTGAGTTAGTCACACAAATGTTTCGCAAAGATATACATGTACATAATATAGGAATTAAAAATTGGGGCTTACTTTGGGGTGGGTGGGGGGTTCCACTTTCAATTTGCTACCTAAGTAAAAAAGAGTTGGTCTGAGAGACCTTCTATATACTTATCTTCTCCTTGTTCTCGATGAGGGTTAATCAATACATGTAAATTAAAACGTTTTTCGAAAGAAATAATTATTACAAATTGATTCTCTCAATTATTAAATTCAATATATTTTATTTTATACTTATTTTTTCAAAGTGCGTTAAATGTCCACATGGTAAAAATGATATGTACATTCCCAATTTTAACGCACTTTGACAAATTTTTTCAAAGTGCGTAATTTTTTCAAAGTGCGTTGCCACACACCCGAGAGAGATTATTACGCACTTTGAAACATTTTTTTTCATTAAGAAAATTTCAACGTTCTGATGCTGTTGGACAGCTGATACAAACAATTTTAAGAGACTTAATATCATGTCACAAGTTTGAAAATTTTTTTTTTTTCTCCTACGAAAGTGCGGAAAATTTTTTAATATTTCAATATAATTATAAATATGCCACACATTCAGAGAGAGATTATTTCACGTCAAAAGTGTAAACTCTAAAAATATACCAGGATGTTTTATCCAAAATGGTAAAAAACAGCCTATGGTTTATTGCTGACTTTTTGTCATTTTGTATTTCGTCATAAAATTAACCTGGCTTGGTATATTTTTCTAAAGCACTTTTAGCACCAAGACCCGTTTGTTTTCACGATTTACTGAGTTGTATTTGTCAATATTTGTTTTTTATTGAAATATTAGTAATATTTTCCAAGTCGATTTCATTTTCCAGTTCTTAGGAGAAAAAATGCTACGAATTATCCACTTTGATATTGAATCTATTCCAAAGAAAAAAATTGTTTGTATCATTTGTCCTTAAGGAGATATTGTGGGATTCTTACGAGATGCAGAGTCAATCCGATAGCATGGACTAAGACAGAAATACATGTAGAGACGGTTTGAATCGACATTTTATTTTAAAATAAAATAATTACATGTTTTTAAACTAAGATAGACCAGTGGGGGTATTTTATTTTATCTTATTTTATTTTTTTTTTTTGTGGAGCGATTATTTTGGGGTTTTGTCGATTTTTTTTTTCATATTGTACACATGATGAATATGTGTAAATATAATTTGTGAAAAAAATGTCCAATAAGCCCCGGGGTTGAATATCGAGGGTGGGTGGGTATTCCAGTCCACAAGTACCTGTGGGTAGATATTAATTAGAAATAAATTGCACGAAAAGCTAAAATTCACTCAGATTTGTATCTCCTGGAAGTATGTGCATATGTTGATATTCAAAGTAATTTTACAGAAAGACCAATAGAAAACCAAACTATTTTCGTCTGATATTCCGTTCTTGTCATGACTAGGGGAGATATCTTGCCATTATTTCATTGAAAAATACCTTGTTTTTCATTTCTTTCTTATGCATTATTTTAAAATTGGAATCTTCATATGTTCAGAAACTAACATTATATTGTGTATTAAAAATGCTACTAGTAATATGTGAGAATCCTTCGAAATTGACAATGTCATTTTTTATTTTTTGGAATGTGTAGAGTTTTGCTGCTATTCGTTTCGTTCTAGTTAAATTTTTTTATATAAAATAATTCTGACATTTTGCCCTCATTTTGGACACTTATTTCTCAGAATTCTAAGAACCGAATGAAACCGGTTTTTTTGATGTCATCTTTTTAATTGGGTCAAAGATTTGAATTGTTGAATGTCCCTGAAGGCACAAATCGTGCCATATCGCAGACTCGCCTGAACTACTAAAAGCATCAAGAATAATTATCAAAGAGGTTCAATACACGAGACACCAGATAATTAACAATATCTATAATCTTTTATTCTTTATATTACATCTCATGGGTTACGAACCAGATTACAAAATTACCCAATAATAGTAACCGTCGAGTCTCTCTTTAATTCTTTCATATGTTAATCAGCCGGAATCAAGATATTTAAAGAAAAGGGCAAATGGGGAGAAAATTTGCGACTATTACAACGATTTCGAAAGAAACTGGACATATATTTAATATTAATTGTATTTCATAAATATGGCTTTCCCTCCATGAGTTTTAAAAAAAAATCCGCAAGTCGCCTTCCAGTTATACTAGCTGTTTTCTTAAGTTTCAAGATAAAGACAAATGAACAATTCACTTCAGGTATGTATATTTGCATGTTTGTTTTAATATCACTTGGGGTTTATCAATCAATAATGTCTTTTGGTTATTTCAAATATTACCGATATAGAATAAAATATAAGTATATATATGCATGATGTTTTGCCTTTTTGTCCAATGTATTGTTTTCTTTAAATTTTAATTTCCTTTCAGGTTTGTATTTACATGTTTTATAATAGTTCTCTCACTGCACTGGGTACCTGCAATTTATCAAACAATAAAAAATACCTTTACTTATGAACTGATTTCAAATATTTCAAATGATTACCGGTATATTTCCCTCTATCTAAATACATCACCATTTATGTTTACTCGGAAAATGTACATGTACAATCACAGTCAGAGAAGATTGATCGCATGGAAATGTCATTTCAGTCATAAACAAGGCTCAGCTTACTGCACATAGTAAACAAAATTGATTTTTACAATTACAGACTAATATCTTGGGACACAGTTGTCTAGTACAAATGATACAGAAAATATTTATACATAACAATAATTTTCAGAAAATATTGATTTCCATTCATTTTCTTTGAATCATGGTATAAAGAAGGGACAAACTCTGTAAAAAAAAAAAAAAAAAAAAAAAAGAACAAGAAAAAGAAAAAAGAAATGGGAGATCATAAAAAAGATTTCATAGTGTCAAAGCTCGAATAATTCTTATGCCATTGTTTACTATCTTTCATTAAAAAATCAAAAATATATTTAGGAAGCGGCATAATGATAAAGTGTTAATTTATATCAAACCACCTTCAAATCAAAGTACTCAGAAGTACAGAGAGCCGGGCTCATTTACAGAGTAAAATGAATTTCTTACATATGAATCATACGTTTATATTGTAATAACAGATAAATAACAAGAATATCAGATTAAAAATTCTGATGAAAAAATGATTTTAAAACTAGCAATATAAATTATAAGACACTGACAGTGAGTTTTCGATCCAAATACCACGGTCCGATTTTGTCAGAATCAAAATTAATCTGGTACTACGGCTAAATGTAAACAAACAGGCCAGTCTGGTTCCCTCTCCTGTTTTTCCTCGTTAGTGTAGAGAACTACGATAACACTGATTATCAGAAATCCTTACGCTAATAAACTATGTTCTTTGACTTAAGACTGAAGTTTTCAAAGTCATTAATTCCATTGTTTATTTATTTAGATAAAACTTCGTTTTATTAGCTCTACTGGTCAGAGACCAGAAGAGCTTATGCGATAGTAATGCGTCTGGCGTCCGTCCGTCTGTCTGTCTGTCTGTCTGTAAACAATTTTTCAAAATGCTACTCCTCCTACAGTTTTGGTCTGATTTCAATATTACTTGGCACACAAGTAGACTACACTAAGATACATAATTCTGTGTATCGGTTTTTGATTTTGATGAACGGTGTTGCCATGGTTACTAAAAATAGAAATTTCTGTGAAATTCTTTCAAAATGCTACTCCTCCTACAGTTTTGGTCTGATTTCAATATAACTTGAACATAAAGAGGCTCAATCAAAGATCATTATTCTATTTATTACCGTTGTAAAGTTTCAATTCCCAACTGCTTATTAAAGTATTTTCTCTTCCTTTGCTATAAATACAAACCAGTAGAGCTTCAGTCTCGACAGAGACTTCTGGTTTATGTTGCTTTATTAAGCGTTTGTATTATCTCAGAAGCGGTTGAGAGTAAGAACTATATTTTTACACGTAACTTTAAAATGGCGACTATGGGGTTGACATCCTGTCTTGAACAGGATGACATAAGCCGGCAATTGCTCTTTGAGCAATAAGCCCGGCTAAAAATGACATGCATTTACTTCTCCTTTGAGAACACCCCCTCATGTTGTCAGGAAACGTAAAAGACAAAATGACGCACGTATATTTCATCTTTGTAACAAATCACCTCCATAAAATGACATGCATTTGTTTCTCCTTTGAGAAATCCCCTATTGATCTTTATGTCGATAGCCAGGAAACGTAATAAACAAAATGACTAACGTTTATTTCTTCTTTGATGCAGACACCGTCCGCATAATGACATGCGTAAATTTTTTCTTATTTTTCATGTTTGTAATAAACCGCCACCTTAAAATGACATGCATTTGTTTCTCCTTTGAGAACACCCTCCTCTTGTTCGTGTAAGGGTGGCAGCTTTATGTCAATAGCCAGGAAATATAATAGACGAAATGACTAACGTTTATTTCAACTACCTTTCACTCTTTAATTCTAGGCACATTATTTAACTAATCTGTATATTTTATCCATCTCCCGACCCTTTATAGTCGTCTCTACAAGTGATAAACTCGTTTGATTAAAATTATTTGTTAGATTGCTGAAAATTCACTTCAAGTGAGTTTATTGCCTGTAGAGACAACTATGAATGGTTGGGAGGTGGATAAAATATACATATTCATGACATTGGCTACAAAGTGTGCATAAAATTAGGGAATGAAAGGTAGTTGATTGACCAATGCTGGAAAGTGGACAAATTCTCCCCAAAAGTGCGAAAAAAATATTGCGCCGTAAATTGCATCTTTTTTGCATTACGGGATCTGTAGCGTTATGGTCAAAGACAAATATATAAAACCATAACGCTACAGTTCTGCAACTAATTTCCTCTTTGAAGCAGACACCTTCCGCATAATGACATGCGTAAATTTTTTCTTCTTTGTCATATTTGTAGTAAACCGCCACTTTAAAATGACATGCATTTGTTTCTCTTTTGAGAACACCCTCCTCATGTTCGTGTAAGGGTGGCAGCTTTATGTCAATAGCCAGGAAATGTAATAGACGAAATGACTAACGTAGCTTTAATTCTTCTTTGTAGCAAACCATCTCCATAAAATGACACGTGCATTTGTTTCCTCTTTGTAGTAAACCATCTCCTTAAAATGACATACATTTGTTTTTCCTTTCGGAGGGATGGCAGCTTTAATGTCAATAGCCAGGAAATAAAGTAGACAAAAATGACCCAATGTTTATTTCTTCTTTGAAGCAAAATACATGTACTTGTTCGTGTAATAATCAAGGAGAGAGAGAGAGAGAGAGATATTTGTCAAGCTCTAGGAAATGAAATACACCCGAAGACATGCGTTTATTTATTCTTTGTAGCATCCCCCTTCTTGTTCCTGTACTAATACAGGCGGTGGGAGACTTATTTCCTTAGCCAGAAAATGGTCCACAGTGCTGATAACGTCACTTGTGCTGATGACATTGATCATCATAGCCTTCTCAATGTTTGCCATTTTGATCGCCACCAATACGAAGAAGACCACAACAGGTATAAATATTGTTTCTATGCTATTAATTTTTTTCTGACAAAGCTCTTTTGAATTCCAAATAAAGTCTTTTAGTTATACTGCTTATCATACTATACCCTTTTCTTCCGGAAAAAATAGCTCAATGATTAAATAATGTTGAACCCTTAACAATGTGCTTGAAGTATAACAAGCGACAGAGCTTGAATGCTGTTTGTTATCTATATTATATATTTCATTTAAACTCTGTTTGGGAAACCACATCATCAACTAAACACTCACAAATTGTGATCCTTTTTAGCTGACCAGACCTATTCTTATTTTCCTATGAAGCAGAACCTATTCTTTATATACTAAGTGAGAACAAAACTACTTTTTGAAAACTTCAGTCTATGTATTATTTACATCCACTTAATATTATCTGCCTTATTTCTTCTGAAAAACCATTGCTGGTTACTAGTATCATTCAGTAAACGCCAATGAGCGATAGCCCTTTCTTCAATGAAACATATTATTTATAACTGTAAAATCACATTATTTCGAGGAGTCAAATTTTCGTGGTTTAAGGAAAATATATTGGTTTATGGGGATTTGAATTTGTGGTTGAAAAATTGTTCAGTAGTATTATGTGTGAAAAATTGCATTTCGTGGTGGTCATATATATAAATTCTTCGGTGGCCTCATACTTTGAAAACAACGAAAATTTAACCCAGCATATGAATATTAGTGATTTCTCAGTATTTTATAATAATACAATTTAAATATAACTAATCAATCTCTATATAATTGTTAGTACAGGTATAAATATAACAACAAAAGTTTTCTTTGTTTGTCAGTACCGGAAATAACCTTTCAGCTATTGCAAAAACATTGCATACACCGCTAACAAGGGACAATATACATTTTTAGCTCACCTGAGCCGAAGGCTCAAGTGAGCTTTTCTGATCACATTTTGTCCGGCGTCCGTCCGTCCGTCTGTCTGTCCGTCCGTCTGTCTGTCCGTCTGTCCGTCTGTCTGTCTGTAAACTTTTCACATTTTCGACTTCTTCTCAAGAACCGCTGAGCCAATTTCAACCAAACTTGCCACAAAGTATCCTTGGGTGAAGGGGATTCAAGTTTATTCAAATGAAGGGCCACGCCCTCATTCAAGGGGAGATAATTGGGAATTAATGAAAATTTGGTAGCATATTTTAAAAATCTTCTTCTCAAGAACCACTGTGCCAGGAAAGATGAAACTTAATGTTTAAACATCCTCAGGTAGTGTAGATTCAAGTTTGTTCAAATCATTACCCCCGGGGGTAGGGCGGGGCCAAAATGGCCGACCAAACTTTTACATAGAAATATATAGGAAAATTCTTTAAAAATCTTCTTCCCAATTAAGAATGACAAAGCCATAATTCATCATATTTATATGGAAGTATGCTCAGGTAGTGTAAATTAAGTTTGTTCAAATTGCTTGAAATGACTAAAAATGGTCCACGGTCGTTGGTCGGGTAGAATATATAGGCGTATTGGGGGGAATTTTTACGGTCACATGTGACAGTGAGTCGCTTAATACAGTGGGTCGCTAAACTTTTACATAGAAATATATAGGAAAATTCTTTAAAAATCTTCTTCTCAAGAATGACAAAGCCATAATTCATCATATTTATATGGAAGCATGTTCAGGTAGTGTAGATTCAAGTTTGTTCAAATCATGACTCCCCGGGGTAGGGCAGGGCCAAAATGGCCGACCAAACTTTTACATAGAAATATATAGGAAAATTCTTTTAAAAATCTTCTTCTCAAGAATGACAAAGCCATAATTCATCATATTTATGTGGAAGCATGTTCAGGTAGTGTAGATTCAAGTTTGTTCAAATCATGACCCCCTGGGGTAGGGCGGGGCCAAAATGGCCGACCAAACTTTTACATAGAAATATATAGGAAAATTCTTTAAAAATCTTCTTCTCAAGAATGACAAAGCCATAATTCATCATATTTATATGGAAGCATGTTCAGGTAGTGTAGATTCAATTTTGTTCAAATCATGACCCCCGGGGGTAGAGCGGGGCCAAAATGGCCGACCAAAGTTTTTAAAGATATACATAGGAAAATTCTTTAAAAATCATTTTCTAAAAAATAGCAAATCCATGATTGGTCATGGGACTACTTTTGGATTTAAACTTTACAATAAAAAGCCATTTTCTTCCTTTTTCCTACCCTTAGTGCTCAGGTGAGCAATGTGGCCCATGGGCCTCTTGTTTTCCATAACAGCTGCAACATCAGTTTCCATACTAACAATTAAAGAATTCATTTTATTATTTACCTATATGTCGACTTGATGTATTCCAGTGATATACTTTAAAAAGGAGACCAAAGAATCTGTCACATTTGTTTCATATTTGGATGTTTTATTAACTTTAGATTAAAAGACCAATTAATATCTAAATTCTTTGACAAAGAAGAGAACTTAAAATTCAGCCTTTTCATTGCCGCTTCCTTCTTTTATTTAACTTAAATATCCCTCACTTTCTCACCTATCCTCTTCGTGCCTACTGGAACATACGTCTCCCTACTTATTCGATACTCAAGAGCATGCTCTGAGTACAATCAATTTTTAAACCGAGGCAGGTAACTGACCTATGAGTTGATACATGTAAACATGTACCAGTCATTAGGCTTAATATGTTGTTATACTTTTAAGTCTATTTGATCAATAGAAAGGGCCAACGGGAAATGTGACCAGTCGACAGGGCGCTTACTCCTCTTCTAAAGGCTTTTGCTCCCACCTCTGGGGTTTTCAATTGGAGGTTCAATTTAAGTTCTATGACCTGTGTACAGATTTGCATGTCGCCCGCGTGGCGCAGTGGTTAGAGTGTCTGCTCTAGAGTCGCAAAGTAAGGAGTTGATCCTTACGTCGCAGGTTCGAATCCCACTTTGGGATCTGGAGACCAGTCCTTCGGATGAGAATGTATAAACCGAGGTCCCGTGTCGCAGTAGGTACTGGCACGAAAAAGATACCTCCCTGCTCAATGGCCCTACGTGCCGTGTATAGGACAAAATTTGCACTCTTCATCGGCAAGTGGTGGCGTGTCCATATGAGTGAAAAATTCTCGAGAGGGACGTTAAACAACAACAAAAAAAAAAACAAACAAAAAAATAAACAGATTTCCATTGATTGAAGATAGTTTAAACTAGGTCACTATGCATTATCTTCTCTTCTTTTATTTTTTGTTAGACAAGTAAATCAGATTCGATAACCTTTAAAATTGATATTTAAAAAAAATAAAGTTACATGTACTGCTCAATTTAAAATTCGGTTTCTGTTTGTTTATATTTGAAAATCTTGGGTAAAAACAGAAAAAAAAAATCAAAAATTTCTTTTGAAACAATGACACGTTTAATCAATTAACCGTATTCATTTTAACTTCTTCTTTGTTTTCATGCCTCGATAATATACACCACAGAGTCCGACACATCTGCTTCGTATTTGGATATTTTTACTAATATATAGCCTATCAATAAAACTTCATGATAAACAAAATTAAGAAGAATTCAACTTTTCTATCTTGAACATCCCTCAATATATTCAGTCCATGGAGTTCGTGTACCTATCACTATGCCGAAAATTTAACCGAAAATTTTAGTAATGAAATTTACAGAATTTTTTAGCAAATAAAAAGCACTTCATACCTTTAATGATAAAAAGTATGGAGTGATGTTTTCAATGTCGGTAAAATTGATAGGTACGCAAACTCCTGTGATCCAATATACCATTATCGTTATTATCATAATGTTTTCTAAAACAAAACAAGTTGTTAACAAATAAGTGGATAATACAAGGAAATCATCAGTCTCGTTTAAGTTCATTTTACAATTGATTGGTCGATACAATGACCTAATTACAAATAAAATATATTATAGATTAATAATTGACTTTTTTTAAAGCAAATCTTAAGGCCATCATTTAAGGCCAAAATTTAATTCGAATTAGCTTCGGTTGAATTCAACTAATTCACATCAATTTCTTCGGGTGAACGCTGGTCAAATTTAATTCACAGTAATTCAAGTTAAATTAAAATTAAAATTCAACTCTCCGTGTGAGCAGGGCAAAAAAATTCACTGCCATTTCCGGAAATCTGCAAAGCATTTCCTACATTTTTTAATTTCATTTCCTACTCTTTTTATTTCCGAAATTTATTTCTTTTCATTCCGGAGTTTTGCAAGGTACCACTCCAGCAATTTGATATATTAACCAAGTAGATGGAAATAAAATTTTAAAAGAATTTATTCAAACGATTGGTATTAACTTTTATTTTTTATTTTGCAGATCACAATCGCCTTGTTCCGCAACCCAAAAACACGTTGATCCACAGTACAGAAAAGTCTTATTTCAACGATTCAACCACGACGTCTTCCCCTTTCTGAGAGTAAAAAAAAAAATGGTTGACTCTGATGATTGAATGAGTGCACGTGTATGCACGTTTATGCACGTGTAACAAGTGCTTATTATATAACATCCGTGTTCTTTCTTCCTTTTAGATATTCTAATCTAGTAATTGCAATGTCTTTATATGTAAAAAATTCGTATTCTTTGAAAATAAAAAGCTCAAAAACATGAATTTATGGCTTTTGTTTTTACATAGGACAATCTATGCTCCTTTTTAGAATAACAAAAAGACATAACATACAGTAAATCAGGTAAATCAGTAAATCATAACTTCATGGTACAATTGAAAAATTCACAATGAGATTTTAATATTTAAAAGGTGAGCAGTGATCAAAATCTTCAAAAATCCATAAATATTTCAAATTTGTGACTGTGCATAATTTTTTTTAAAAACCTAATCACATTTTTTTCTTATTTGATTTTTTCCTATTTGAATCATAGACCTAAAAAAGAGATTTACTTCTATGTTTGAATAAAGTTTTTTTTTTTGGTGTTGGTAGTGTGATCTCAATAAGTTAACTTTAAAATTTATTTTAATCAGAAGACATTTTCTTCACCAAGAAAGTTGAGTAAAATAAAAACAAAACTTTTAGATTTTCTTTATTTTATTGATTATTAATAATCTATACATCATTCTATGACTTTTATTCGACTTCCATGTGACTGCACGCATTTTTTTTTTTAAATCTTCCGAGGGAATACCATCTCCTTCAATTAGATAATGAATATACAAGTATAATAATTCCTCTGTCATAAAAAAATGCGGTATAATGAGCCACCTTAAGTCTATCTAATTAATTTTTTTTCTTATCCCAAACTCATACCACTACACTGTTTCAGTCCTGACATTTTCTTTTCATTTTCAATCGGTTAACATAATTCCTTTAAACCTTATTCTAAAGGTACTTCCCACAAAGACAACAAGTATAGGCGTATTCTTAAAAAACACCATCCATAAGCCTAATTCATTAATCATTAAGCTTTTGAGTCTTTTGCACTCTATTTTGATTGTTATACCAGTAGTTTCAAATAAAATCTTACTGTCAAATAAGGCACAATCCAAGCACGGTTAGGACCTTAGGCCACAGGCACTTGTTTCGGAAATAAATTTTAACCTATAGTATAATAATAACACAAGGTATCTAACTCCAAATTTCGACTTTTCCACTCGGCAAGCAGGGTTTTGACGCTGTTTACGGAGACAAACGAAAACAAAGACATACATGCCGCATGGTAATAAACAAATTGCCATTGCGTTTCCTCTGAAATTTTAAATGAGTTCGTTTCTGAAGAGGGGGTACTGAGTGTTAGATACCTTGTGTTATTATTATACTATAGGTTAAAAATTTATTTCCGAAATAAGTGCCTGTTTCTTAGGTTCAATTTATGGAACTGCAAGTGAAGGTGAAAGAAGACTTTCTTATATTCTCTTATCTTGTCGTATTAAATATTGAGTGCTAATTTGTGTCCAGCAAAATAGTTGTCGTTATGGCAAATTTTAACATTCGTTGTTTTATGGTTTATTCCAGATTTAATAAATGTACCTTCCCAGCAGGCACACAACGTTGTTTAAACGTTGAATATTAGTTGAAGTTGGGTTTAGACGTTGATAAATCTAGATACAATTATTACAATATTGATTCAACGTTGACTTTTCAACGTATACTTTACAAGAAACAGTTACATTGCATTCAAATTGGTTGAATTGCCACATTGACAACCGGATCTCATCACCCAATTTAACTTCAAACAGTAGCTACAGATCTTACCTCATGTAAAAAAACATCATGACTGCGAGACATGTGTATAAAGGTTATTACCTCCCCTTGTTTCATTAAAAAATTGGCAAATTGTAGCAGAAAATTCAATTCAAATGAACAGAGTGAAAATATGATCAGGCCAACTTCAAAGCGCAGTTGTTAAATTATTTTAAAATTAGATTATATGGAAAGGTAGCATTCTATCAATGTACATGAATAAGGATTATAACCTGGTTTATGATGCGTTTCGCTTTTTTATAATGCGCTTCGCAGATTTTTATAAGAATCAGAGTCATTCCTTAAATAAATAAAGAATTCTTACCATTTTTACGTTTCCAAACAAATCTTATGTCAAGCATATTGATAAGTAATAAAATAATTTCAATAAAAAACATTACGCTTTCACGATAACTGCGGTACTGCTCTTTTGCAGAGCAAAATGATATATTTTGGTGAAATATGACGTAAATGTAAATGTTAAATATACCGGTACGTCATTTAATTTCTATCAAAAAAAACTTCGCCAAACTTTATTAATTTGCCCTGCAAAAGGGTTGTACTCCATTTATCGTGAAGGGGCTAATTGAATTGTTAATTATGGTGAGATGTATATCAACAATTTTATCTTATATAGGCTATGCCTGCTGCCCAATCCGTTTATGTATTTCTTACATGATAAAATATGTTCAAAATCAAAACAAAACAATTTTATCTACATGTTCACAGAACGCCTTCTCGCACCCCTATCGACATCTCCAACAACCTCAGAAACCGTAGCATTTTATGCTTACATAATATCACCTGTTTCCAATATTGGTCCACATCATGTTTTGGTCTTCGATGTCGTTAAACAAATGTTGGAAATGGCTATCATCAACATACAGGCGTGTTCATCGCCCCCAAATCAGGATTATACGTCTTCTACTGGAATATTCGAGTTTATAATGGGCAGTCCCATGCGGTTGAACTTGTTGTCAACAATGAACAAGTTGGTTTCCTAAGGGAACACACCGCGTCTGGGCAGGACTCTCAAGGCGGAAATCTTGCTGTGGTGTACGTAAACTAGGGAGATGACGTGTTTGTGATAACCACTGCAACTGATCATGTTGGAAATTTATACAGTAGTGGTTCGGGACGTCCATCCTTTTCTGGTTGGCTCTTATTATAATGACAAGACGCACATAAAGTTATATTAAAGCATTCCATTCTTCCTTTTTTTATAGATCATAGTTAATATTGTACACGGAGGAACAAGTGATTATTTCACAATCAATAAATGTGTTATTAAAGAAATATTTCAAAAACGTGAACAGCCCATTCTATAACTTCAGAGCAGCTGTTAAGAGCTACCGAAATACAGTCCTCCTAGGGCATTTACCATGTTAGTTTACTTCTGTTCTGAATGATATGCTGTACTTAATATAACAGCCCTGAAAGAATGACGGTACAGGGATTTCAAAGCCAATAATCCCAATAATGATCTTGCCATAAATTACTTATCAATAGATTGTATTTAAGATGACATTTTTATACCAATTATAAGGTCTTTTTAGAGCTTCGTTTTTAAAATTTATTTGACATGTTTGACTATGGAATATTCCGTCAACCTAATCAAAACTTCGGGCTCACAGTGACTGTGGCCGTTTGATTGATTGGTTGTACACCATATACCGGTAATGGGCTTCAAATTTTGACCTGTACTCGGCACTCAAGGCCATTGAGCAGTGAGGGATATGTATCGTGCCAACGCCTGTCCAGATACATACGGGACCTCGGTTTTAATTAAAAAGGTCTCACCCGAAGGACTCGCAACTTTCACTTCAAGTGCCGAGCACATAGCGAAGGAACAGTTGCTACCCATTTTGTATCGACTGAAGTCAGTCGCTGTCAAGTTTCGAACTCACGACCTCCAGATCACGGAGCGAGCACTTTACCGATTGAGGTACTGTCTGGGTACCGGTACTTGGGGGCTTGTGTTTTTTGTCCTCTTCACAAATTTGAATTGTTTGTATGTAGATTTTAGTTAAATCACTACTCTCTATCCTTTCTTTTTTTAATTCCTGCAAAAGAGAGTGTAATTTTCTGTTTGTCCATCTTCCAAGACCTATTGTCCAGTCTGTACATGAACTCGTACACAGAGAACTGGTGTTGACCGTGCTTTGTCCGCAGTGTACATGACTGTATGTAGTTGAAGTATAGCTTTTGAACAATAAGCGACACCCTATTCACACATTAAAACCTGAAATTATATGAAAAATGCAATATTATGTTAAGGTATGTATAATTTTATTTATATTTCCACTTATGAAAATTCGACTTCACCAAAAAAGTTCAGTAAATCCAAAGCAGAATATCTTTTTACTAGTTGTATATAATTATAATAATATCCATTATCTATTAACAATATATACATCAACTTATAGCTTTTTAATCAATTTCCATGAGATTGCATTTTTAAAAATAATACGATGGAGCACCACTCGCTCTATTAGATCACTGATGTTTACTTTTTACGTGCCCTTCGTCATCAAAAATGTCTTATCAATATCTTTCTTCTTACCCGTCGCCCATGCACGCAATCTTAACGATTTTATCACATTTTATTCCGACAACAAAGCATCTCGAACTTTGTAGTTCTTTCGGCTTAATTTAAATTTTACTTTCCAAAACCAATCCACTCAATACCTATCCCAGCCCCCATTCAATGACGTTATTGAAGTTTTTAAACTTTATTTTGGTTTTTCTGTAAGTTGTTTAAAATGAAATCGTACTGCCAAATAAGACACCATTCAAATTAGATCTATAAGGACGGCGAATTCAACTGATTGAACTGCAAGTCATAGTGCAGATGATAGAAGTACTTCTTATATATATATATCTATATAATTACTAAGTAAACAAATTATTTTTTCGTATATATAGTATCAAGTATTGGGTGCTGATTTGTGTCCTGCATTTTGTCCAGAGAAGGAATACTGTTTGATATGGCGAAATTTGAAATTCGATTCTTTATTGTCCTGTCCATCTTAATTCAAATTGGTGAAGGGCATTTGACCGGTGATAATATTGAGGATGAATTCATAAAATTGAAAAGCAGGACAGACCAATTGGAGGAGACCACAAAGAAACAGTCCGACCAACTGTCTACCTTACAAGAAACAGTTTCCAGACTTGAAAGGACGACTCAACGACAATCCGGACTCATCAGCAACCTCCAGAGGACGAATCGGGAATACAGAAAGGCAATGGAAAAACAAACATTTAAGCCCGGGGACAGAGAGATAAATGAAGACCATGACAGTGGTGACTTAAGCCTAAGAAACTTGGCAAATTGTGGCAGAAAAATGAATTCCAATAAACAGCGTGAGAATGTGCATGTGATCAGGCCAACTTCAAAGCGCAGTGTTATGAAATTTTCAGGTGGCAATCTTATTACACGCAAAGGTAACATATTTTCAATACATGAGATTAAACATGAATGATGTAGATCCTTATCTTCTTAGCACAACCAAACTACAACAATAAATACAATGTATACTTAATACATACTATTCTTTATGTTACCTACAAAACTAATGTAGAGCATCATGATCAGATAGAAAATTGATAAGAATTGATAATTGAATTTTCAAATGAGCTATAAGGATACGTATATATTCACAGAACGCCTTCTCGTGCCTCTTTCCACATCACAAACAACCGCTCAGACCGTAGCATTTTATGCTTACATGACATCAGTTGTTTCCAATGTTGGTCCACATCATGTTCTTGTGTTTGATGTTGTTAAAACAAATGTTGGAAAATTTTGATAATAAGAAACAATAATTGAATATTTCAATTTAATGGGCAATATCATTCTGTAGAACTTGTTGTCAACAAAGAACAAGTCGGTGTCTTCTTTGAACACTCCACTAGTGGATATAACTCGCAGAGTGGAAATCTTGCTGTGGTGCACATTAACCAGGGAGATGAGGTGTTTGTGAGAACCATCGCAAATGGTCATGTTGGAGATGTTTACAGCGATGGTTGGGGACAGATCCTTTTCTGCATTTTATGTACACATAAATTACATGTTCACATCAGTTGTTTTTTTTAAACCATAGCTATAATATGTATAAGGAAGTATGTTTATTTTACATTCTACAAAAAGTGTTCTGGATTAAACAGCAAATTCAATGTTGTCCATAAAACAAATGTTGGAACACCTGCCGTGTGCTCCTTGTCATGATCAGAAAATAACGGAAAAATCCGTCGTGTATTCAATGTATAAATAATGGACTAACAATTAGTATGAAAAACGTCAGTCAGCATTTGACTCAATGATAATTGTATTTGCTGACAAGGTCATTGTATCGACCATAGAACTTACGAAATGGTTTAAACGTATGTCTTCAACTGCTTGAATAATTTACCTCGTTTTAGAAATTGTTCATAATAGACCATGCTCTTGCATATCGAATCAACTGAAATGTACTAGTATATACTCCGTATGCAGGTGATGAGGGTATATTGCTGAATAAGTAAGGGAAACAGACGATAGAAAAGTTAAAGTCATCACGTTTATCATATAGCGTTTGGTGTCTTTTTCAAGTAAAATATCCAAGTATGCAGATTTGTCAGACTGTGATATCTTTTATCTCAAGCTCACAGGATATATCGGAAATCTCGGAACCATTGTTAATTGGTTTAGCACAAAATCTGCTTCATATGAATATAAAAATAGGTCTGCTAATAACGGAGCACAATTGGTACCCATGTGAATTCCAGTAGATTGTTTGAATACCTGGTCTCCAAAAACCACACAAATATTGTCAAACAGAAACTCATGCATCTTTTTTATGTCAACTTCAGAGTACTTGTGTGTGCAATGAGAATGTCTTTTAACAAAATAATTTTGCAAATGACCAATGATAGTAAATTTACGAGGAAAAAGCGGCTGTCAATGATTTCAAAAAGCTTTTAATTTATCTGGGGAATGGCTATTGTTGTAATTTTTTATTATTTTGGTAAAATCTTGTGATTTCATAAATTAATAATTTTTGAGTATCAAGCACACCACTTGTATTCACAGTCTTTTTTAAAACCATAGCCAATGTGTACATGTATCTTTGTTTGTAAGGATTTTTATGAAGTTTCGAATCCAGTATATGTATGGGTAATTCAAATTCATTTCGGCTCTTTAGAATATTAAAAATATCTAAATATTTGAATATTGTAACTGATACACATTCCTGAGAAAAACAAAACACCTATAACTTAACAATTGTTATAAAATTTCACAGTATGTATGCAGTATTCCTAGGTTTCATATTTTAAAAAAAATCTACAAAATTATCGGCTTTGGTGTGCTTCTTTAACTCATTGATTTTCTAAAATTCGCGATGTTTTTCAACAGTTTTATGGTCTATTATTATGTATTTAGATTTTGGACTAATATTTGAAGTACTACAGAAATATAGTGATTTTTCTCATTTAAAACATTGTAAAGTGACGTTGTAACAGTTGACGGCGCACCTCACTTTTGTTAAAATATGTGTAATGCTCGATCGGCAACATAGATCCAAAATATGCATAATAAAACATGAGGCTAGATTTTAACAGTTAGGCCTAAAAAGGCTATACGGGAGGACGGGAAGAAGATCTTTAACTTTATCCGGACTGTAAAGAACGTGATTGAGAGTCAAAATATCACACTATATCTCATAAGTAGTTTTTGGTTTTAAAACAAAAAAATATCATACTTGTTTAATAGATTTTAACTGATGGTGTTTTGATGATGAGAGATTGTTAAACCTTTGTTTTTAAAATATTTTTTATACTGCTTATGTCTTTTGCGGCTGACTTAATGGTATGATTCAAAATCAATAAATTTACCACATTTTGATATGAAATTTTGAAGACCATATAAATAAAAGATTCTATTATTCTTTGAATTTTGCCATCATCAAATATTTCGTCAAGTCCGCGTAATTTTTGACAAATTATACTGTTAATTTTCAATGCAGTACTCCCAAATTTTTGTGGTTCTATTCGGGACTGCTTTCACAAGGACTTATATATGTGGTTGTAACAGCTGAGATACTGATGTTGGAGGGATTTCAACAGCCTAGTGTTTTGATTGTGACCTTATGTAAATGGGTTGGAAAATAATTTTTAGGCCTTTGTTTTTACAATAATATTCTGTCTTTTCTACGGGATTGCATAGATAAAAAGTTTTAATCATCACAAACGTTGAAATTACAATTATTTTCAATGTTTCCAAATTTTCGAGGCTTTTACATACATTATGTAAAATTGGAAATAAAACACCTATGATACAAATGTTTTACAATTGTAACGTCATAAAACATTTACATGTATGATGATGTACAATATTATTCTAGTTTTTGCATTTCTCTATGTATATATATAGAAGTTTTATATTTAGATATTGGTCGTAACAGAATAGAAATAAATCCCTTGTCGTCAGAATTGTTGAAAAATATACCCCTTATTCTCGAGATTCTGTTTGCAAAGAAAAATCTCACCATTCGGACTATGTTTTTATTTGCCTAAAAATAAAATCTCGACTGTGGGGGAATTTTCCAAGAAATCTTCCAAGGCCGAAACCTTTGCAACATCTAGGGCTAACAGAGGCTGTACCTGGTTGACAGGGAATGTACACCCTCCAAGGATTAACTGGTACACACTGTCATTGATCTACATGTCTGTCTCGTGAGTGTGATTTTGCCTTAAACTTCGTGTAAAAGACGTACACATAGGTAGTGACTGTTCCTTCGCCATACGGTCGGTATTAGAAGTATAAGTCAAGGGTCTTTCGGATATGACCTTAAAACGTAGGTCCCGTATCGCTGTGGGCGTTGGCACGATTGGGAGCTCTCACTGCTCGGTGGCCTTGGTTGCCATATATAGGTCTAAATTTGAAGTCCTTCACCTGCATATGGTGACGTCCCTAAATGAGTGAAAAATTCTCGAATGGGACGTTAATGGCGTTCAACAATATACAATCAATCAATCAATCAATCGTCCTGTAGGTAGTCAATTATTTTATATCTCATAAAGGAATTAAGAGTTACGTGATAGGATCTTTTGAAAACGAGACTTGATACAGTATTCGTAGAGTTGCAAATGAGGTACATAATACTGTAGATTTTATACGCGTGGAATTAATTATAGCGTAATTTAGCGAGAAGCACCACCCGTGAAATTAAATTACTCGCTTTTATTTTTACGATGCTGAAATATACATGTATGTAAAATTTCTTGATCAACCGTCATTTGCGAATTATTATTCTCGCGATTTGACGTAGAAAAATAAGGAATTTACAGTATATAAAACCTGTATTAACAACGTTTCCGTAGTTCACCTTCACAAATGATGTCTATATGAAAGTGAGTAGGTACCATACAACTCTTCGCATTTATAGATGCTAATCTGTATAGGAATTATAGATGCTAATGATATGATTGAGTAAAATAAACATCTGTAATTTCTAAGATATAGATTAATAATGTCTTATTATAATATCTTTCTTTTTACCCGTTACCCATCCAGGCAGTCCTAACGATTTTGTCATTCTTTATTCCAACATCCAAATATCTCAACCTTTGCAGCTCCGTCAGCTTCATTTTCATTATACTTTGCAAGCACAAAACATTCCAGTATATACTTACCCAAACCCCATTCAATATGTTTTTGAATTTCTTCATATTTTTTTGTTTTCCTGCTAAATTATTCTGCCAAATAAAGAACAATTTAAATTAGATTAGGGCATCGGATTCACCTGATTGAACTGCAAGTTGTAGTGCAGATGATAGAGGTTTTTCTTATATACTCTCTTATCTCGTCGTATCAAATATTGTGTGCTAATTTGTGTCCGGCATATAGTCAAAGAAAGAACAGTTGTTGATATGGCGAAATTTGACATTCCATGTTTTATGGTACTGTTGATCTCAATCAAAATTGGTGAAGGACATTTGACCAGTGCTAATATTGAGGATGAATTCCTTATATTGAAAAGCAGGATAGAACAATTGGAGGAGACCACAAAGAAACAGTCCGACCAACTGTCTACTTTACAAGAAACAGCTCCCAGACTTGAAAGGACGACTCAACGACAATCCAGGCTCATCGCCCACCTCCAGAGGAAAAATCGGGAATACAGAAATGCAATGGAAAAACAAACTGTTAAGCTCGCGGACAGTGTGATAAATGGAGACCACAGCAGTGCTGAGGTAACCATAAAATGCTTGGCAAATAGTTGCAGAAAAATAAATTCTAACAAACAGAGTGAGAAAGTGAAAAGCCAAATTTCAAAGCGCCTGTTGTGCATGTAATTGAAGTCTAGCATTTAACAAGAAGCAACCTCCTGTCCACACATAAAAGTTGAAATTCCATATTATTTTAAGGATGTGGAATTTCAAAAGCTTTTTTAAAACATGGTTTTATTTAAGTTTTCAGTGTTCGCTTAAATCTTACCCGTCATCAATACACACAGTCCTAACGAGTTTGTCACATCAAAATACCCGGCATCTCATTTTACTTTGCAAACATAAAAACAATCCAGTCTATACTGAAAGGAAAAAAGAAACGCATGGTAACATATAATATTCGAAAAAATTTTGACCGCATGAAGGAAAATTACGAAAATCGGTCACATGAGAATGTTAATTACTATGCACCAAAATCAGTGTTCAGAATCACTCAACCATAAAATGTTTTACGTCACGTAGGGAAAACACTAAAAAGCCCAAAACACGTGCAAATTGATGACGACGAGTTTGTCAACAAATCTTGTTTTACCATTTGATGCGCCTGAGGTGTACACATTGTTTTTCAGTATTTACAGACGATATGAATTTCTTGCAATCTCGGAACAGTTTATAGAAGTTCCATGGAGTCTGGTTTTCGAATTGCCGATAAAGGAAAAGGGCAACAACGGGCTACTGAGCAGTTTCTTGTAATTTTTTTCCCATAGAACGTCTTACCCGTTGTCACAGAGGGCCAGGAATGGTTTCCAACTAACCATGACGATGACGCTAACGCGAAAAGGAGTCATTTTGTGATCACGTTATTCGTCCTGCCATCTGTTTAATCGCCGCCGTACTACCACAAAAATCACTATTAATTCAGTAGACTATCATAATCATTACATTCACCCGAAAGCTGAAAGAAACCAATAGCGCAGTTTGAGTTTTGGAGCCGGTCAACTTACGTCTGTGTTCTTCTCACTGGCGCATGCGCGTGTCGTTTGACTAATTTTTCGGTGTGGTTACCCATGCCCAATATAGCCAGGGTTTGAAAGATAAACATTCTGATGAATTCCATGCAAAGGAGAATCAAGGTTAATTGTGACAGATGCGCGGGTGAGACATTGAAGATAATGAGAGTTTTCGATTTTGCACTTTTTGAGGGTATCTTTATATGAGTTTCAATAGCTCATGAATTATAAGACAAAATCAAATGGGATGGTTACATTTTCTTTAAAGATGATTTTAAAAGTTAGGATTACTGAAAAAAATAAAAATAAATATAAATTTAATACACCTCTAAAGTTTACCCTGCGTTTCTTTTTCCTTTCAGTATATATACTTACCCAGCCCCCATTCGATAATGTTTTTTTAATTTTTACAGCTTTATTTTGATTTTTCTGTCAGTAGTTTAAAAATCTTACTGCCAAATAAGACGCCTTTTTCAAATTAGATAAGGGAATCATATTCAACTGATAGAACTGCAAGCACTGTAGTGCAGATCATAGAAGTATATTCTCATATACTTTCTTATCTCGTCATATCATATATCGAGTGCTGATTTGTGCCCTGTATATATTTAGAAAAAGAACACTTTTTGATATGGCGAAATTTGACATTTATTGTTTTATTGCCTTGCCGATATTAATTGGACTTGGTGAAGGACATTTGAATAGTGCTTATATTGAGGATGAACTCTTTAAATTGAAGAGTAGGGTAGAACAATTGGAGGAGACTACAAAGAAACAGTCCGACCAACTGTCTGCCTTACAAGAAACAGTATTGAAAAGACGTAGAATCATTATTTTTAGAGACGAAGACAGTGGTGACTCTAACATAAGAAACTTAGCAAATTGTTGCAAAAAAATAAATCCCAACAAACAGAGTGAGAAAGTGAATCGAAGAATTTCAAAGAGAAGTTTTATGGAATCGTCACTCGCCAATTCTATTGATCGCAAAGGTAACACTTGATTAAACATAAAATAACACATTTGATTTATTAAACATGAATGTTTAAAGTATTTCTTTATCTTTTATTTTTAACAAAGATATAAAGCACAAACAAACCACAATTTTAAATATCATAAATCATGTAAATCAATATATGTTTGAAACTTATGATCTAAGTTAAAAATAAGCCTATTAATATCATATAAGCAATGATACTTTATATTCACAGAACGCTTTCTCATGCCCTTATCCACATCACCACCAACGACTCAGACCGTAGCATTTTATGCTTACATGTCATCACCAGTTTCCAACATTGGATCTCATCATGTCCTGGTATTTGATGTTGTTAAAACGAATGTTGGAAATGGTTTTCATCAGAATGCAGGCGTGTTCATAGCTCCAAAATCAGGGGTATACGTGTTTTACTGGAATATTCGAGTTTCTCATAATCATTACCATTCTGTAGAACTCATTGTCAACAAAGAACAAGTCGGTGTCTTTATTGCACAATCTGTAAGTGGACAGAACTTTCAAGGCGGAAATCTTGCTGTGGTGTACGTAAACCAGGAAGATGACGTGTTTGTTCGAACCATCGCAAATAGCCGTGTTGGAGATATATACAATGATGACTTGGGACATTCATCCTTTTCCGGTTGGCTCTTGCTGTAATTAATATACACACATAAATTGATTTTCAAAATTATTTTTACTGTAGAATTTTCCGTCTCCATGAGCAATATTC
The DNA here is from genome assembly GCF_032062105.1 of Saccostrea cuccullata. Taxonomy (NCBI): domain Eukaryota; kingdom Metazoa; phylum Mollusca; class Bivalvia; order Ostreida; family Ostreidae; genus Saccostrea; species Saccostrea cuccullata. The sequence continues at coordinate 1,428,640 of NW_026918900.1, read as the reverse complement.
CTAGGGTTTACAGCGGTTGTGCCTGTTGACAGGGGATGCTAGAAGCTTTCCCCTCCAAGAAAAAAATGTGTTCATACTGTCAATGATAATCATATATATTTTCCTGTACCGTGAGCGCAACTTTGTCTGTAACTACATCCTAAAGTTAAACTTTGGTTTGAAATCTTCTAAAGGAATCAAAATAATTACATGGAAAGATTTTTTAAAAAGAGACAGGGTACAGTATCGTCGAGTTGGAAATGAGGTCTGCAAATTGTATTATCAAAGTTTTGGAAGTTCATCTTAAATAGTCTATACATAAATAAGATTTAAGCTATTAAAAGCTTAAGGTTTCACACAAATCTTCGCCGCATTCATCAGTGAAAGTTTGGTTTGTGTTTGAATTATGTATGCTACTGAGTAAAATGGATTCATCATATTTAATCCGTAAGATACGGCCGGGACAAATGCACCTTCGAAACATACTTGTGGTGCGTCTGAAGCATCATTATGTTTTCGGCATCATAACAAGTATCAAAGCTACTTCATAATGAAACTGTTCGATCCAAAAATTGAGTGGTTGGTAATTCAGATATTAAAATTAGATGCGTCACCTAGAGCAAGGATTTGATCGGGTTAAGGCCGAATCTGGAAGATAAAACAAGATCTTTATACATGTATATTTAATATCACATCGACATGTATCATAAATTTTCGCCCACTCAATCCTCCAGAAAATGAGGCCAGGCCCCGGGGCAATAAAACTGAGATGAGCTCACTTTTTTATTTAAGTCTCACTTTTCTGATATAAATCACTTTCGAAAAAGTGAGACTGGGATCAAAAGTGAGCTGATATCAAGTTTTATGGCCCCGGAGCCAGATCCAGTATCAATAGATCATCTGCTAGTATAATTTGCAATCACAAATTTTCGTGGGCGTTTAATTTTCGTTGTTTTCGAGGTATGAAGAGACCCATGTCCACCACAAAATGTTAAGTGTTACATACATAACTAATCAACAATTCTTTATCAACGAATTAAAATCCCCACGAACAAAGAGTTTTTCCTCAAATCAAGAAAATTTCACTGCACGAAAATATGTGATTTTACAGTATATGCCTGGATACATCATTCATGCCAGCCTGTTTCTTTTATGATGTTATTAAAACTGTGAAATGGACCTATTTTTCATTGCAATTAACTAATTCTCAAACGGGGTAAATTATTGACAAACAAGTTGTTGAAACAAGAATATCAGCAGTCTCGTTTAAAGTCATTATTTCGTAAATTGCATAGTGTATATAATGATCTTGTCAGAAAATACTGTTCATTATTCAGTCAAATACTGACTGACGTTTTTCATACAAATAGTTAGTCCATTATTTACACACCGTATTGTCGACAGATTTCTTTTGTTTTCCTTATCATCAAAAGGGGCACACAGCGTTACATGTATGACCGCTCGACAAGGGATGCTCACTGCTCAATGGCACCTGACTTCTACCTCTGATGTTTTGGAGGTCCGTGTTTGCTCTGCTCCTATTTTGTATTGTTTAATGGACTTTTGAGCTTGAATACTGTTCGTTATCTCCATGTATTTTCATGTTTATGAACGCGTAAAATTAAAACTGCGTGAGAAAAATATTTTAAACACCTCTGAAATTATTGGAAGAATTTGATCATTCGTTTAAATCTTTTCTCTCTATTCAGTTCTCTAGAGGAATTAAAGTCCCATAGTGGTTCACTCAAAGAGAAATTCATTTATGTACTTAAAAGTTAAAATTTCATTTGATATCATAATCTATATACCTTTGAACACCTAATTATCCTATATAGTGTCTAATATATAATAACAAGATATAAAAGTCCATCCTGTGTACAGCTAGGCTCTGGAACGTTAACCCCCACCCACTCACACACACGGAAAAAATAAATATCTCGATATTATTCTTAAATTTTATGGATGCCCCTTTGGTATTTTCTTGTGCATTTTGGGTGTTTTTATTGCCGCATTATTAATTTAAAGCTAAAACTGGAATAATGTTATGCCTTAAAAATATTTTTAATTTTATCTCATGGAGATGCAAAAACAACCAACTTTTTCCGACCGCTTTGGGTGTATATGGGTGAATTATAAAAAGGGACTAAACACGTATATTTATCAAGCCACTTTAAAAATACATGCAATGAAAACAGATTTCTATGTCTCAGCATATGTCTTTAGATGGTTTCTGAATACATGCACCTGCCAAATATATCGTTGATATGTCATGTTGTACATTTTGAATTTACCGGGTGGCAGTAAATACAAAATTAAATTCAAAATTTACAACATGACAGATATCTCAATTCACAAAAATGCCCCAAAATGATGATTGAAATGTAAGAACTCTAAAAACTTTTTGTGACATTTTAAAAAATATTAATTACTTTTTGAAGATCTGTGAAATGAAAAGTAACGGTTTATGTTGAAAATAATGATTTTCCTGATAATATTCAAAGTACATTCATTGAGCTTTAAATGTGGACTGTGGAAACTTTTGTTTGATCAAGTTGAGGCCATAGTGCTCCGTGTTTGCTCTGCTCCTATTTTGTGATCTTTATAGACTTTTGAGCTTAAATACTCTTCGTTATTTCCACATATTTCATGTTTTAAAAAAATGTATTACCACGTCAGGAGTGCAGTAAAAAATGTAGCGTTGTTAAAAAAATATTGATTGTAAAACGCTGAAATACTATTAAGTCATAAAAGAATTTTTCAGAGTGTAAAGAAATAACTAACATACACTTTCAAACTTTAAAATACAATTATATATTTAAATCATAAACAGCATTTATGAGAACCAAGTATATGTGCATACCCAATAATGTCAGAAGTTCAACATGCTTTGCTCCCCATCATGAAAAACTTTTTATCAGTATATGATTTTAATTCTGAATCTTATTTTGGCACAAAAAATATATTTACCAAATAAATCTATCAATTACAGTGTCCGTCTATGTTTCAGATCTATATTTCTATGGCCAGGAGTGCGACATATTTTCTTAATAAAATATAAATTGAAGGGAAAAAAATGAACTTTTTAATGCTCAAAATACAATGTCTATCAACAAATGTCTAAAGACGTTTTACAGTTATTCAGGGCATAGTTTTCATCATTCCACATAAGTTTTAAAAACAATCAAAAATATTAAATTTAATCAAGTTTTAAGGTCTTGAAAATATGAAAAACTTGCCGTAAGGCTTTCTCCCTATTTGGTCGGTAGGTAGGTGGGGAATTTTTTTCCCCGGAAATTTGAACAAATTTACAGGATAAGAGGAATAAAAAGGAAAAAATATCGTTTCCTGGAATGTAATTTTTTTTTTAGTCAGACCATTTTTTGGTCAGTCCATCGAGAGAGGACAACCAAACAATTTTTAGATATTGCTTAATTAATCGATCAAAAATATCAAAACGACAAACTGATTTACAACCAAAAAATGGTTTTTTTTTTTTTGTGAGTTGTATTTTTTACAATGTTAAATAAAGTACAGATCAGATGTCAGGAGTGCAAAACAATAATGTAAAATAGAGTCACTTCAAAATCTAGTATTTTTTGTTGGAAAACTTGTATATAAAACTTCTTTTTTTGGCTTAAATTTAAAGATGGACAAAAAAAAATAATTTTGGAGAAATTTATTCCTTCTTATATTTTTTTTTCAAATTAAAACTTTTCAAACCAGAATTGAAGAAATGTTGTAAACTAACAATTAAAAAGCCAATTTTGTCACATATACAAGAGAAGTACACTGTACTCAATCATGGTCTAGATTTAATCATATGTCTATATGATTCACTGATACTTATTTGAAGCATAAAAACTATTATAATTTCTTGTGATTTTGTATTTTAGAATGTCTTTTAAGATGTAGTGATTTTTTTAAAAGAAGTTTTAATAATTAATTTTCTGTATACATGTAAAATTATATTTTTTTATCCAGTTGTCTTTTCTATTGCCAGTTCGGAATTTAAGGACCCTCTCTCTATACCAGAGATAAAGGTTTTGTGGACATTGAGAAAATTATATTGAATAAAGGTGTTAATATTGAGCTTAGGTCTACATGTATTTAAACAATAAAATGCTTTCCTTGGTTTTTGCTATGGAAACTGTTGCAGAAAAAAAAATACATTACCCTTGTAATCGTGTTAAGTATAAATTTTTCCCCTGCTATTTCCCGTATATTGATCGTATAAATTGACAAAGAAAGACATTTTATTGTTTATTTTCATCTGTATAAAAAAGCATTCAAAGTAAAATTTAATATGTTAATATTGTACTATATAGACTTCTGCCATTGTTTGCATAACTGATGGAACGTACAATCACTGTTCAAAATGACTTGCTTAAATATTGTCGTTTATGGACTGATGAATGGCAATGGTGTTGATAAGAAATAAAGGAAATAATATTCAGTAGATGTAATGTTTTTTAATTTACCCATATGAAAATTTTAGAATACATCTACTTATGCAGCTTATTACATGTATTTTCTACAAGTCATATCCTTTTCAAATTTGTGTACAATACACTCCATGAGGTAATTGATCCGCCTACTCCATCACTTGTGACCTTTCAACTGATCAAAGAGAAAACACGTGACCACGATGAATCACAACATATCCCGGTAGTAAATACTGGAAAAAATCGGTATACACACCATGTACTAAAAACAGAATTCCAGGAAAAGCTATGTGACAGTTTGGAATTCACACTCTTTAAACACCGATACGGGTAAGAAGCGTGTATATATGATTAAATACAGAGTATATGTGCGCTGTAAATAGTATAAAAATAGTTTGTTTATGTTTTACGAAAGCGAAGTAACTCTTGACGAAATAAGAACGTTTTTTGGATGTTCCAGAATTTGGACACACACAAACAATTTTTTTAAAATGAAATATTTATTTACCATTAATGGAAATTATCTTAAGGCATTAACTTATATAATGGATTTATAAATAGATAATTTATTTCCTTTTCTTGAAAGCGTTGTTTTTTAACAAACGAGGAAGCTTTTCAGCTTTTTTTTCATTGCATGAGCATTTATCAGCTGTTCATGTTTGAAAGGAAGTATTTTCCATTAATCTATGGTATTTAACAAGTCATGTTTGATCAAAAGAGGAGGGGGGGGGGCAAAAATTCACATAGAGTTTGTTTCAATAAGCCTATTCCCTATCTTCATCCGATTGAACATGCTGAATGGGAAAATAATCTATTGAAAGCAGTGTTTGGGTTAGATAGTTCCACAGCAGGGCGTTGCGTTTAGGACGTGTGTTATCGACCTTTGAGGAGGAAACTGAATGAAACCTTAGGTCACTGACCAGAGAGTGTGTAAACATTAATTTTTCACATTTTATTTATCATATTTTTAATTAAAGAAGATATGGATCATTGGCGTCGGAAGCAAATTGAAAGTGGGGGGGGGGGGGGGGGCTAAGTGTAACAAAATAAAATTTTTGTACCTTCAAAAAAAAACCTGACAAGCAAAAAAAAAAAAAAAACTTCAGTACTAAAATTTTTTTTAACCTATACTAAGTCGTTACTGTGGAAAGGGGGGGGGCTAAACCTACGAAGATATGTTCAATTACTACGTATATGTTTGGAAAAAAAGTGGGGGGTTGGGGGGGGATCCCCCCCCCCCCCCCCCCCGATTCCGACGCCTATGTGGATTATAGATTTGAGATTTTACAATCAACATGATCAAGGATTCTTTGCTTGTAGCAGCTTAATCATGTTGATTATTGAAGTTTTGAAAAAGAAAAAAATATATATTTGAGCTGCATTTCCATTTCATTAATTTTTTTTTCAAAAGGTCGAAAATTAAAGATGCACAAATTAACTGATATTATACATAAAAAATGTTATTTTTAAAATTTCATGTGCTCTAGATCTTGGGGAAAGATATCACGAACTATTTTGTCAAAGTTTGTGCACATTTTTATTTTGTGGTCACAGGCGCTTGACGGTTTTAACCTTTCTTTTCATAAATAAAAATTATCCTCTATACTATTATGTCAACCTTTCTTTTCATAAATAAAAATATCCTCTATACTATAAAAGTATAGAGGATATATTTTATTTATGAAAAGAAAGGTTAAAAACGTCAAGCGCCTGTGTTTGTGAATTCCAAATATGCCTTTGAAATTTTATCATTTGATCCAAAATTTAGATATACCAATACATAAAGGCACCTCATAGAATACTTTAATTAATGTGGCCCGTAGGGTTCAAGTACCGTGAATTTTTTAAAATTATTTTGAAAACAATACTTTCCCTCAGAAATGTGGGATTTTTTTTGGCGGGGGGGGGGGGTGTCTTATTACACAAAGGGTGGGATACTTTTTTACTCTGTCCAGGAAATAAAGCAGATTAACAATGTTTTCAAAGTAAACATGTTAATGACGGTATTTTACCTGAAATTTCAGATCAATCCTTTTTAAATTAGCCGGACTTCTTAGTTATGCGTCGCATATAAACTCTGCATAAATTGATTTAAAATAAGAATTATACGGTGCGGATCTATTATTTCTCCTTTCACAAAGTAAATTTATTTGATGACGAATTAAGAGCATGTGGTTATGTTGTAACAGATACCGATTACTGTTCAATGTCCGCACATTAAGGACACATAAACGTGTGTAATACCGATAATATATATCGGTGCAAACTAAAACACACGCGCCTGTATGATCCTTGTCACTGGTCTGCATCTCTCTGTAAGTTTGTTTGTTTGTTTGTACGTGAAATCATTGCACCTATCTAAAGTTAAAATCCGATACAGGACTTTTTTTAATCTTTAAGTTATACATATACTCCCGGATTAACAATTTTTGTGGTCAATGTCTTGTGACGCAGTAAACTTGGATTACGCGTTAACCCCAAAATTATGTTTTCGATCTCCAGCATTACTTAATTCTTGATGATCTCCATTGCTCAATTTTTTAAACTTATTCATCCGGAACGTGAATACATATAAAGTAGGCATTCCAGTAAACACATTTAAAAGTCTGTTTATCCCGCAAAGGTATGTTTCTTTTTGTTTTATAAACAAGTTTAATTAATGGGATGTAAATTACACTCAAGTAAAAAAAAAAAAATGTTGAAATTTGTAAATAGCTTGAAGAACATATTTTCTATGCTAAGACATGATAGAAATCAGATAATCGAAAGAAAACATGGTTTTAAATAATTTTCCTTTGATCTATATATAAGTTATTATTTTTTTTTTATTCTGACTTCATTGATTTTACTTCCGATCGTCACTCAAGGCTTGACATTTAAAGATTAACTAAGACGCGAAACTATACAATCATGTACATATAATTATGGACCAGTTTCAAGCACCAGTTCATTCGCGATCCTCTACCAATCATAGTGAAAAATTTATTCCGCATTTAGACTGACTGAAAACAAGTTAAATGTTTATTTTTCATTGAACTGGATCGACAATAATTATTTCTTTAGTTCTTTAGAAGTTAGGATTTTTGCTCTGATTCATTGCAATGTAAGACTCGGATGTGTGTCAAATGTAGGCACCATTTTGACAAATTGGCCAACACCCCCGTAAAGGGGGAGTTGATTGATTCCATGCAATTCATTCAGAAAATTATATAAAGAGATGTTCACATGATAGTATTTGGGATAAACTCTCTCTGCGTTTAGCTAAAACGAAGATTTAGATCTATACGTCCATTATCTGTATATAAAAAGAGTAATCGTCTAGATCTTTCTTTTCTCTCAGATGCCTCAAGTTGAGCACATGGGTGAAACAGACTTAGAGACTGTGACCGTGACCCCATTTGTTCATCAGGTCGGAGGTCACACATGCGTACTGCAGGTCACCCCAAATATCGTCTGCAAACCTTACCAAGAAAACGAGGTTCTGTTTTATAGGAAGTTACCGAAGGGATTGCAAGGCTTTGTGCCATTTTATAGAGGTATGTAAACATTTTCAGCTCTCTTTATTTTTTTTTACTAATATACTTATATATACCCGTAAATATAAAACAGTCAGTGGTTATAAATAGAGATAGTAATATGGGCGCCATGCACTGAAATGTACAACAAAGTGACCCAGGGAGCTCTAGAAACTGATAATTAGGCATAACTCTAGTTAGAATATAATTATGCAAATCTGTATTTATATATATTCCTTGTCTTATGTAGCAGATACGATAAGAGATACTCCCTTAAAGTGTGTCGAGTACATAATGTTGCAAGATTATGTAATATTTACACTATGAATGCCTTTGTTGACAGTAAATTTGATTGGAGTTGATCATGATATACTGATATTTTCACAGTATTTTTTTTCTCCTAAGACATACACGTACTTAATGTAAGTAAATGATCATTTTCGTTTGTTCGACGGTTTTTTTAAATTGAGCTACTGCACTTAATAGAGTTTTTAAACTTTATTTTTACATAACAAACACACTGTGGCCTCATGTTTTTCATAATTAGTCACAATACTTTAATACTACTCTCTGTTTACATGACGAAACATCAGTCCACATATTTACCTTAAGTCAACTTCAGTTTACAATGAAATGTAAAGGAATTATGGGACCCTGTCACACACAATAAAATAATCCTCTTAAAGCGGAAAAAGAAAACACTGACTGAAAAGTGGATTCATTTTGAATTGGAATGTATTACCAGTAGATTACAAGAGATTTGGATATAGTAGCGTCACAGTCCTGAATTAATACATCAGGAGCAGGTTTTTTTTCAATCGAACCCGGGTAAAACCTGTCCCTTTTGCTTTTGTATCTTTGGATCTTTTCAAGGTTTTCATGCGATTCCCGACCCCCCCCCCCCCCATTTTCCTGTGAATCCCCACTTAAAGTCCCTCGATTTTACACGTGTTATGTCTAACATAATAAAAATGAAGCGAATATTACTTTTACTAGAAAAAAGAATAAATAAAATCTATTTTTGGGGCAATGGAAAATTGTTTTATACATATGTATATATTTTTACAGGGTTGATCAACATCCACTGTGACTATAGCAATGATAATATTAAGTTTTACGGAGAAGTTGCCAAGGGCTCCGTGAGACCCATTCATAACTCCTATAATGACGTCATAACGGAGAAAATCTGTTTGATCAATGATGTCGTTTCCGAGAGGTAAGAATAGCAATGGATTGGAAGTCCCAAATTCTAGCAAACATACAGTGTAAATCAACTTGTACTTGAGTTCAAGAATTTCATGTCCGCACCTTAAGGATCTATATACAGTGTAGACCGCTAAAGTCTTTTCACCGCGAATAATTTAATTTTACTTGTAACACGTCATTTGATTGGATAAAAGATTTTATCCATTTTGTATAACATAACTTGCCTACGTCATAATGATTTACGTCAAAAGACGTATTACTCCGCTTGACGCTACTTTTAAAATTTGATCAGTGTGAAGCCTTATTCTAGGGGAAAAATTGTCTCATTGTCTGCACTGAAATTAAATTATAAGGAATGAAGCTTATTTTAACTTATATTATACGATATAACAAAACTTGGGGCAGTTTACGCTTTTTCATAAACCGCTTCGCGGTTATAAAGCGTAAACTGTCCTAAGTTATGTAAATATCGTATATACTCGTATAAGTTGAAATAAGCTTCATTCCTTAAATATATGAATATTTCATTGTGAATGCAAGTTGAAACACCGGAAGTGCTGTCATATAGCTCATGACAGCATTTCTCCTATGTAAAGCATTAAGTGCTGAAACAAAAACTCCAGAAAAATTGCAAAAATAAGATGAAGAATCCTTTTCTTTGAGAAATACCAGATCTACATGTAAAATGTTTTTCAAATGGCAAAAATCGACATGAATATATATAAATGAAATTGTAACTTAACGGTTTATTTACAAAATTTACTCCAAGTGATTTTGGAGTACCTAGAAAGGATGAAATTTAGGGTATTGTTAAAGAAAAGATTATAGATTGTGATTTATCCGTGTATAGAGAGAATATTCATGTGTCCTTATGTTTGTCGGTTGTCATATACCCCATGCATGAGTTTCTCCTAAGAAGTGCCGAGAACCACGTGTTGCCATAGCAAATATAAGACGCCTACCAGATTACATCGATAAATGATATTGACAGATGAAAGAGGGGAGAAAAATCAATTGATACATGAGCGAACTGTTTTCTTGTACTCGAGGTATCCGCAAAGTCATCCGCATCATGCACTCTTAGTTTCCGACATTGATTTTATACTCCATCAATTATAGAAATTACCGAGATTTGCTTTATAAGATTGAAACTACAAAAAATCATAGCGTTTTTTTTTTCAGGAAAATATCAAGACCACACTGTCATACAGTTTCTGTCTTATTTTCTCGACACTCTTCTTCCCTTTTGGCTTCTTTCACAGGGCCAATTTTGCAAATTTCAACAAGCTAACTTGCCTACAATCATCTATTCCATTGCCTTATTTGAATGAAAGGCGTTTTTCAAATAGATGTAATCAAGATATTCATAAATAAAAAACAAGTGGAATTGTAATCTATATGTTTAAATGGGAGAAGTCAGGGGAAAATATAAAATTGCTTAACCGAGTTTAAATTTTGCTGACGTAAGCATGGTAGGTTTATTTCTAATCTGCCTTGAAGTCTTTTAATACTGACATTTTGGTAATTACAAAACACTATTATGCTACATTCAGTTAAAATGTAGACGGAATCTCGTTCATAAATTACTTTCAATAATACAAGACTTCAATTTTAAAATAATTTAAGTTTTGCTTAATACATACTGGTTCTGACGGTTCATTAACCCAAAGAAGGGTGAAAATTGTCTGAGAAATCGCCCCTTTTACATTGACAATATACATGTACCTGCCTTTCAAACACATATTATAAGCTTTTTTTCTTGCACCTGTCACAAATAAACTAAATTTATGACCTATTTACAGTGAATCTGATGAAAGCCTTCGTGCCTGGAGTGATCAATGCATTCGTCGCCAGATTGACAGATACGGCTACTGGAGCGAGGGAAAAGCACAGCGTATCCTTTATACTGAAAGGAGCGGATCTCCTAGGCGTGGCTTAGATTTCCCTGTTAACATTTCATATTGTTAAGATTCTTTTCTTTTAGGAAGAGTGCCTTAGAAATAACATGATTCTGTATTTTATTATATACAACATAAGACTTTAGGTAATGGAATGATACTGATCAAGGATAAGGATCAGCTTTCAACTAATTTATACGACAAATGAGATGACTTCGGTTTTACTTCGTCAACTTTCCAATTTTATGTAGCATATTCCGATATCAAATACATAAAATTGTGGTTTTTACGTTGATACCAGCAACGTAGCATCGTGTTTGAAAGTGTGGGGGGAGCAGCCAGAGAATTTTTTTTGACTTACCTGAAAAAGTTGACATGCAAAAAAAAGGAAAACTGCTCAAACTCGAAAATCCTGTTTCGTGCATATCAATTTCCTGTAGTATACAGTGGGGGGAGGCAACCTTTTGATTAACATTTCCAATACATTTTCAATCATGGAGTCAGATTACTGATAGACAAGTTGTTGTTAAAGGGATTTGACAGCCTCCGTTAAAGTCTATTTCGATAATTCTATTGTCGTTTTACTGAATGAGATACTAGTAACCATCATTTGGACGTATTGTATCTGAATTCTGAGTCCACCCAATCCATGCATATATGTACATTTAGTGCTCACAATGAGTGTAACCGTGCGGTCTTCAACACGGGATGCTTACTCCTCTTGGTCGCAATTGTTGAATTTTCGGGTCCGTGTTTGTATTTTTTTTCATCGATCATTGCACAATAAAAAATATTTGGCGTTTGAACTTTAAACAATCTAAAGTAAAACAAAGATATGTTAATTTAAAATAAAAATTATCAAACAGTGTGATTGTCATCACAAATCTCTAAATTTAAAATAGCACTAATACTCGTTATGTATCGCAGTTTTAGAAACTCTCATTGGGATATACATGTATATTTTTGACTCATAAGGTCATGTGTCCATCATGCATGGTTAAAAATATAATTCTATGGCGTTAAAGCAAAATTATAAATGAATAAACGAAGGGATGATAAACCTTAACAAAAACCAGAATTCATAATGTTGGAGAATCTGGTGGCACCTTACCGCTATCCCTGTGTCATGGATCTCAAAATGGGGACCAGTCACAGGTCACCGGACGCATCTGAGGCCAAAAGGAGAATGCTGGAAGAAAGATGGCTGTCTTCAACTTCCGCCTCACTGGGCTTCCGGATGTGTGGAATTCAGGTAGGTTTACTTATTACACAAGAGCTTGATTTTTTGGTACTTGAATAAACAAGTTAAATTGATGCAAAGCATCTATAATTAAGCAATTTAATGAATTTTCACAAAAAAGGAACCATAGTTTACGAAAAGATACTTATAATTGCAGGTTTACAAACACGACACCAAAAGTTATGTGTCACATGACAAGTATTTTGGACGTGGATTGGACAAAAATGGCGTGAGAGATGAAATGATCAATTTCTTTCATAATGGTTTGTCATTGAGAAAAGACGTTATAGCGTCCATAGTTACCAAATTACGCAAAATGCTAGAAGCCTTAGATACACAATGTGCCTTCAAGCTTTTTTCGTGTTCCCTTTTAATTCTCTACGAAGGTGATGTTACTCTTGCCACAGATAAAGGTGTTCCGAATGTTACTTCCCTAGACGTCCAGTGCAATACTGATATTCGACTTATAGATTTCGCCAATGCCATAGAAACAACTTCCTGTTCTAAGCAAGATCTCTCTACCAAGGCAGGGATTCGCTTTGGTATTAAAAGCCTTATAACTTTACTAGAAGAGTTTTTGTAAAAATAATTTACAGTGGTAACAATCTATTTCATTCCTGCAATGTTCAAACGATTTTTTTTTTATTGTGTTAATTTTCCAGAATTTGATTGTGATTTTTAAAAATGATTTATATGTTGACTGCTGATCAGGGTTTTTTTTTTATATGATTAATTTTTTATCTTATACATATTGAGGATGCTGTCACATGTGTTCATATCTGCTATTTTTGAGGTAGAAGGAAAAAATCACTATTTTTCTTGGAAGTTTATCAATGCTCCTTTGTATAGGCATCCCCCTTTGTGCAATATGTAAAACAGATTTGTGTTTATATAACTTTATAACATGCAAATGAATACATGTAACAGAATTCATGTAATATAGTAAAAGAGTTTTAGAGTTTATAGTTATACTCTTTTAATTTTATTGGTGCTATTAAGAATGTTCATTAAAGCCTTCTTTGTAGGATAGCATTTGTAAAACTGTAAATCAATCTGGAATGAATAACTGTTAACAATGGAGTGGTTTTTTTTTCTGTTTGTGTTTTATGTTGGGTTTTGATTTGAGATAGCTTAAAACTATAAGGTTCCTTCTACTTGATCATTACAAAGGCCTCATAGCGGATGTGACAGGACAACAGGGGAGGCTTACTCCTCCTAGGCACCTGATCTCACTTCTGGAATTTCCGGGGGGGGGGGGGGGGGGGGGGGGGGTGTTATGCCCTCTTCACATATTTGTATTGTTGGTAGATTTTTTTAGATTGACTACTGTTCTTTATTTTTTTAAAGCCAAATTTCTAGCGATTATTAATTTATTAATTATATTTCACCCTGTGACATTTTAAAGCGTTGTACCCCTTTTTTTTTTTTAAAACTCTTTTTTCGGGAAGTTTAGATAGTCTTAAAGTGGCCATGACACCCCCCCCCCTCCCATTGCAACCCCCTCCCTTTATTGCTGTGTGGTTTACAGATGTTATATTTTCTTCCTCAGTTTCGATAAGAAGCAAAATATTTTATATTCATTGTAAAATGAGAATACCTTCATTGCTAATTAATAATACAAAATTTTAAACTGTTTCATTATTTTTCTAATTGCACGCCAATATTGTTTTCATTGTTGAACCAATCAACAGAATATAAGGTGGTCAAGAAACTAAAAACTTTTACAAATTTCATGTTAGAACACGGAATATTACCACAAATCTACATATCTACAAACCAGTTTGTTTGATTGTTTGTGTGTTTATATGTTTTTTGTTTGTTTTATGATTTTTGGAACCAGGAATTAATGTAATCCCCATATGAAGAACAAAAGGATAAAGCATAATAGTTTTCTACTGGAAGCATAATTATAATTATGCATATATTTTTGACTTAGATGTTTTAAAATATAATTTTTTGAAGGGTTATTTTTCAAGATATTTCGGTGATTAATAGACTTTTATACTGATATTTGCTCAGATTGATATATTGTTATGAATTTTATATTTAAAATTGTTCAGAAGATCTAAGTTAGATATTTAGATTAAAACTAATGTAGCTCTTGTTTGTATGTCCTTTCGATTAATAGCTTAACTGGGTTTTACAGCAAATTTGACCAGGAATCACAAGACAAATGTGAACATCAGATCAATATCAGATCATAAAACGATTAGCACAACTTTCAAAAAAACTGAAAGTGAAAGTGAAAGTTAACGGAAGTAAAAAGAATATTTTTCAGCTTGAAAGTTGAGATGTCATTGGTTACATTTCAAAGCTTTTTGAAATGTACTGCTACATGTCATGTACATGTATGAAATTAAGTATACTGGGTCATCAGTATCCTAATAAACCTTCTGAAGTTGGAACTTTTAATACAGATGTACATTTCCAAAAGAGATACATGTACGTAATGCATAATCACAGGTATAATAGGAAATTCGTTTAAGGAAATTCAGGGTTTGTCATTGGTGTATATATTTTTACTACATGTATTTATTTATATTTATTTTTTTTTGTCTGTCTTTACGTTATACATATACGACCAATTTATTCAATGATTCCATTATATGCTGCTTAACAAATATATAATTTATCATTTTGAAGTACTTTTTACATGGGATTCAATGTTAACGCTATTTTCAAGGTTAGAAATTTTCGATAGAAATATGTTACAGCGTACCCAAAGCGCATGTTAGGTAAACATTTGGCCATCCAAGAAATTAAAAAATTTTCTACCCACAGATTGAATGGAAACTGCAATTGCACTGAATTGTGACCCATGGGAAAACTTGTACTTTAACGGTATTTATTCCTTTTTATTAATTTTTCAATACTATGATATGTCAGTCTTGCTTTATTTTGTTGCTCTTTTCAGTTTTTTGTCTCATTTATATACATGTGTAACCTTGGGACATAGTGTTGCCACATATAAAAATATGTACAGTATATTGCAATTTTCATTATTCTTTTTTTTTGCCAGTGTTGATTTTTGTTTTAATCTATGAGACTAAACTTGTACATGTATTTTATACAAATAAATTTTACAGCAAAAATTGTTTTATTTGTTTTATTCCAATCCGTTGGTAGTTGGGCTTTTGATTTGTTATGTTCGAGCACTATATGTTATTTTCAGATTTTTCATTAGGCAGACATCATTTGTTGAACAGACACATATAAATTTATGATTCAATACAGTAGTTGGTCACATGATTGTCACGGAGACCATGTTGTAAATTTTTAATTTACTTCCACCTAGTAAATTTAATCTCAATTTTATTTATTGATTTTCTGAATTTTTATTGGACGAGAACAAATTCAAGAAGAAGTTTACACATATCAATAAATTTCTCAATAAGAACTACTTTCTTGACTTCTGGGGCAGCTTTTATTGTTAAAAAATAAAAATGAAACAAATCGTTACTTCTAGGTATCTGTTTTAGCTAAATGATTCTTGAAATTAAATAAAAATAAAACTAACTAGAAAGTCTGCTATTGCAAGCAATAGCGTATGTCGCCCCGAACTGGACAAGACTTTCATTTTTTCATCACTAAAACAATACCCATTAGCTAAGCTTGGACAACCATCAACTCGTATCAGTCCTTTCAGTACTTTGTTTTAAAAAATTTTCACTTTTCCCCTGTTTCCATAGAAGCTATTGACAGTTTGCAATTTTTAAATCCAATGAGCACAATGACAGATCTAATCATTACATAATCAAATTTCATAAATAAAATTTCATGAAAATGTTTTTTCAAGGTTTCCATGGCAACCCATTTTGAAACTGATGACCACAAAACACATCTGCAACCACTGATCCTCCTCTGAAAAGTTTCACTCTCCGAGAAACAGCCTAAAATTGTCGTCGCTTTTTTGTAGGTTTTACAACGCACTGAAAAATTACGCACTTTGAAAAATTTTTTCAAAGTGCGGTGGCTATTTTGAAAAAAATAATTTTTTTTCTGAATGACCACACAACACAAATAATCTACATCCATAACTTTTTTATGATATCCTCCTTATTTTGAAACGTTTTGAATATATTTAAGTTTTGATAAAATAAAAGGGAAAATTAAAGGGTCACTAACAGAGGACACCCAACTCATTTATCATAAAACAGCCTGGAGAACAAAAACATGCGTACAATCGCAATATGTCGCTCGACTTCGTGCGTGGCGACATAATAATTATAACGACATACAGGACTGACAGACGAGAATATTATGTTAATGTCACATCACGAGTGTATTTTTTCATTTTCTAATTTCAGTTTTACATATTTCACTTATTTATTTTTTAGAGCAAGACCCTACATTTCCTACCAATATTTTTGACATACAGCATGTACATGACCTTGGAATGTCACATCACGAGTGTATTTTTTTCATTTTCCTTCTTTAATTTTTTAGAAAAACCTCCAATATTTTTGACCTTTAATTTAGCTCGTCATGCTCATTTGTTAAAATACTTTTTGGTGCGTGATTTATCAATTCACACGTGTTTTTCTTGCAAGTTTATCTTTGGGTACATGTACCAACATTTTTTAACCTAAGTTTATCTTAATTCATCTTAATTTGAGTTTGACCACCATTTCAAAAACGCCCCCATGGCCACATTTTTTTTAAGTAGGTCACACTCCAATTTCATGAGATCAAAATAAAAAAATATGGCACCAAAGGAATGCATAGACAAAATATGAAATTCATAAATCATATTTTGTATGAAGGTTTTTAAAACAGTACCTTAATTACACTTCCAATACTCCCATTATGATCTGCAATCTGATCGATGTTTATTTCTTGTCCATGCTGTCCGGATGTTTATGACCAGCGTCCCAGCATGTGGTCTAATCCTTTGTTACTTTGTAGCCAAGTTAATTGGTCAGTTATCTCATTTATTCTTGATAAAGAAAACAGTGTAACAGTGAAAACATTTAAGTGTAAGTGCAATTGCTTTTATTCCTTAATTGAATATTTTAAATTATAAATATACTCCATACGTACTGCATGCATGTTAGTGATAATAACTTTAAATTCATACGATTAAGTTAATTTACTTTCTCAAGATCGACACTTTATTTGTGACTTCGTATGGGTATATTGTTTCATTTATCATGTTTACAGATATCTAAACTTATATATATATAATGTACAGATATATAAAATGTTTGTTGTTTTCTTTTAGATATGAGCAGGGCTTTTAAAATTCATTTTTCTCCATTTTTTTCTGATTTCCGCGTAGACTTACGATCCTTGGTGTAGTCCAAAGTCAGCGATAAAGGAAATTCCTATATTCTAAAAATAACTACTAGCTGAACGAATGCAGGTCTAGACTGGCGATATATATCTATATCTATATAAACAGGGAAGAGAATAGATTTAATTCAGAATTATTCCTCTCCAAGGTAGGTATAATTTCTGACCGTTTGAAGTGGGTAACTTACATTTTACACTTTCCAATTATGAAATATACATGTTGGCTGGGAAGGAAAGAAGGGGCGTGTCTGTATCAGTGCACTAATAGTGTAGTGTACATGTGTATGCTTCGGTACATGTGCACTGATGATATTAGCTTGCACACCTGTGTATTTAACTAAGATGGTACATGTATTCACTTTAATTGCACTTAAAGTTGTGATGAAAAACATTTGAACAGTTAAGTAAAAGGGAAAATTTATGCATTTTTCATCGCAAGCGTATATTACTTCTTCATATTGACACAAGAAATACCTTTTACAGGTACATGCATAAAGATATAAATTAAAAGAAAAATAGTACACTTGTCAATACTGATACGAGTAAAGATACCCTCATATCTTCACAAACTAAAGATATACACCATGCACCAGAAGAAAAAAAATAGACGTGCAGTAAATGATTTGCAGAGGAACAAAATCGATAATTCTTTTTGTGTTTAAAAGAAATAGCGTTCCTGTATTTTAAATACTTCGGGTGTTTGGTGTGTGCACTTTTGAACTGCTGCACTTGACAGTTTTTTCAACTCTGTAAATAATTTTAAATACGCCGGGTGTTTGGTGTGTGCACTATCATGCTACACATTTTTTCTGCACTTGACAGTTTTTCCAACTCTGTAAAGTATAGAAAAAATAATTTTCACCCTATCTACATGATTAAATGAAATAAATGAAAAAAAAAAATTAGATGGAAAAGCTTTTAACATTTAAACAATTTCGAGCTGGAATTTTGAATCGTTTTGCTTCTAAAGTCATAAAAGGAATCAATACCTTTCCACTTTTACAAAAGACTTTTAATAATATCAATCAACCTCGATCTCAAAAGAGCGGTCTACGCAACCTTCAGCTTGCATTGAATGTACTTTCAGTTTGTTTCTACAAGACCTCTACTATTGCGACCCTTGCCTGAAGGTAAATAATAAAATCTATATTTCAGGTTGTATAACTGAAAATGGCGGTAAATCAGCAACGAAAGCGGGCAATGAAGCGCCTTATGCAGGACTATGAAGAACTGCAAAGAGAACCAGTCGAGAACGTATCGGCCATGCCTCTGGACGCCAACGTGTTTGAATGGCACTGCAACTTCAAGCACGACGACATTATCTACCATCTTATTCTATTTTTCACGGAAAAATATCCGTACGACTCTCCGAGCGCAGAGTTTGTTCCTGTCGGTTTCCGTTATAACAGTGGTGCCACTATGTCAGGAAAGGTTGGAACAAAAGTTTGTCTGAATATCTTCTCTGACTTTGCTTATATTCACACGGAATGGAAAGATGAAAAATCGGTCGGGTGGTCGCCCGGTTATACGGTTCAGACCATCCTTCTTAATGTTGTGGCTTTCCTGGCGGAAACACAATCGGGTGATTATGCGTGGATGAAGGACGCTTCGGATCATAATCGGAAGATTTCCAAAGGATTCAAATGTGATTGTGGTCACACTTACGCCAAACCACTTCCGGCATTTGACGCTGGTAAACCCGAAAAAGGCGGGAAGAAGACAGACAAAAAAGGCAAGCAAACTAAAGCGAAAGCGGCAGCAAGTGGCGAATCCGTGCCAGACATAATAGATTATGCTTCAAAGGAGCGTTTTGACAAATCAGTAAAACCAAAGTCAAACGATGAACTTTTTGGATACGGTTTGATAGTATCAGGTCCCCCGCATAGACCAGCTTTAACAACGCCCTGCGAATTTATCAAACTAGAGTCTTTCGAAGCAATGAAAAAAGCAATAGGCACTGTCAAAAGTGTTATGAAGGAAGACATCAAATTCTTCCTCCCCATGTATATTACCCCTAACCATGGCTCCATGATTAAAGAAACTTTTGAGAAATGCTTAAACGAGGTGGCAGCTATTTTACCGAAGTGTAAGCCGAACAAAACTCCCCTTAAGGACCTCGTCATTAAGGTCATACCCAACTTGATGAGCGCCACGGTGGTGGAGTTTTCCAAAGGGACGCAACACACTAGCGAAAACAGCCTTAACGGTTACTTCTCCCTGCATAGGCTGTTTCTGTGGGCATTGGACACGTACCCAGAATTACAAGGGGAGATCGACTCCAGGCTAAAGGTTTATTTAAAAATTAATTCTTCAGTGTTCAGCCAGATAATTTAAATATTGTAAACACGTCTTCAAAAAAACTATTTGACTTTTAATGGCTTTATAATGCATTTAATACCCTCATAGGTCTTTATTGATGATGTGAGTCAAAGAAGCAAAAAGGCATGTCCTCACATTGGAGAATGGTTGATGCTACTAGCCGCTTCTTTCAAGTACAGGTTAGTATCCAACTCTGGAATACCATTGATTTAACCAGGGACATTCTTTGACGTGCAAAATATTAAATGGCTTGCAAACAAATTGTTTTCTGAACTTGTATTAACTTTTCAACTTATTGTATAGGTGGCAAGATGCTGCTTGGGCCTATCTGTCAGAAAGCTTTAAGAGAAACGTTATGTGGTACGTCAAGGAAGACGCTAAACTGGGCATGCTCGATACTGACAAGGACTACCGGATCCGGGAAACTCTCCAGAGGACGCTAGTTAGCCGGAAGTTGCTAGCCTTCCAGGTAAAATGCTACATGTAGCTAGTGATGCATACTATAGTATACAAAATGGACTCTTTCATTATTTGAAATGAAACATTTAATTTCAACCAAGCTTAACGGAAAGAAATTTGGGAAAGAACAGAATTTGGAAATTCTTAACATAAATATTGACCATCCTCTGACTCTCTCTTTAGGCAATTAGCAGTCCACTTAAAAAAAAATGCTAAACGATTCCCAAAAAGTGTTTCTTATCATAAATTAAAAGAAAGTCTTTGTAAGCAACAATTATAATTTCAGGAGATATCAATCTTTGCTAAGGGACTAAATATTGCCTATTTTTTCGTGACAGCTAAAGATAGTGCAGATATTTAATAACTATTTAGTTCTAAATACTGATTAACAGGTACTCTTTCTGGACATCGCTATGCCCAAAGGTAAATCGAAAGCAGACCTGGTCAAGCGGTACGATAACAACTTAGGCTTTCCTACTGAAGAAATGGTGAAACAGATGAAGGAATCTGTCCAGCTCATCAATAACATGAAAACCTACGCCGATTGGTTCAATGTAAGTCACGTGACCACAGAGCTTATTTACATAATATTTACATATATATTTACATATTCAAATGTCTTTATCCAAAATAAAACTACTACAAATAAGGTAAAGACTTTTTAGTCAGGGGTCAGAGGAAAATGTTCTATAAGGGGATTTTTTTTTTGGGGGGGGGATATAATGATGATCAATCAGTTTACTTATCTGATAATTTTACGTCAGTATATATGCAAGTTTTCACTCGAACAAAGTGTTTGAACTCATCATAAAACCAAACAGATAAACAATTGTCTCTTAAAATATTATTTTAGGTCCTAAAGATCAAGCCCCTGCGAGATGACGAGGTCTTTGATAAGCTGGTGTCCGCGGTTCAGTATGCTATTGATACGGACGGCTACCACTGGACATTCTGGAAGACAGGGGGAGGGTGGGGAGAGGTCCTCCGCAGATATAAACCTTATAAAAAGAAAGAAGGTAGGTATACAGGCCAGGTAGCTAGGTGCTTATTTTAGCTGTGTGTAGCCAGTGGGTGTATGCCAGGGGTGGTACGTATAGTTACTGTATCGTTTCTGAGGGCCAGGCACCAAAAAAAAAAACACCTACATGTATGTTATTAAAAGCTGACAAATCAAAAAAATAAAGGGAAAATTGTCCAAACCCCAAAATGACATCCTTCTGGTTCAAATTTTACTCGTACATTCTAATGCATTTCCAAAAGTATAAAAAGTTATGTCTGGACAAAGTGGAGGCATGTCCCTTGATCCTCCCTCCCCCTCCCCGAATGATACTAGCTACGTGCCTATAGGGTTTAGTATCAGGTCTCTGTAACTTTTCGCCATATTATTACCATCTATCTAAACTGTTTCAATAGTCTTGATTGAAATGGGACAACTAAAATTCGTCTTTTTAAAACATTTACTTTTCTTAACAGACAAAGATGCTGGTAAGAAAAAGGCTGAGGATGACGATGAAGGGCCTAGTGCAAAGAAGAAAAAACCTGCCCTGAAAAAGGAAGACTCGAAACCAAAAGGACGCGGACGAGGGGGCAAAGGGGCAGCAGCGGCAGCTAAACCCGCGGGGAGGGGGGCTAAGAAAGCCGAGGAACCGGAAGCACCTGTGGGAAGAGGAAGGGGGCGTGGTCAGAAACGAAAGGCGGAAGATCCTGCACCTGTGGGCCGGGGACGTGGAGGGAAAAAGAAGAAATAATATACTGTATAACATGAGTGGAATTGTGCATTTAGCTTATTATACTCGCGATGTTTTTGTTTTACAATACAGAAGATGAGCCTCTAAAAATATGACAGACAGTGAGGCAACCACTTATACGTACCTTAGAAGTTGAAAATGGATGTTTCTATATAGGATATAGTTATTCATTGTTAATAATGCCTTGTGTTTCTATAAGACAATCATGTTATAGTATTCATTATTAATCATCGAATTAATACAATGTCCACATGCATGTATCATTAACTAATTCAGATGTGTATTTATCGTCCTTTAACATGTGTTTTCAAGTCTTGCACAAGAAATAGAGTGTATATTTGATATGTACCATATTTGAAGTTATAACTAAATAAAAGTGACTTAGACTTTTTTTCTTGACTTCACAGCAAGGCTACTTACATGTAACACGCTCGTTTATGCAGTCTGTCAGAGATCTACGTAAGGTCAAAGCATGATGCAGTGCAGGGACCTAGCATAGTTTTCGAAAAAGGGCAGTCAGAGAGAAAAAACTGAACTTGCCTCAAAATAAGAAGTCCAAAAAGGAGAGGGGAAACGGCTCTTAAATGATCATTTCCAATTATGAACAGTTATGTGTCCCCCCCCCCCTTTCCTCTGCAGTGGGTATTTAGTTTTGCATCCAATGTCATGCTGTCCTTCCTCATACTAGTATTATGCGCTATCTAGGTAGATAATCCACCTTTCCCTCACGCCAGACGCTGGTTAATGCGAAACAAAGTGATAAACGCACACTCTGTCAGGTGTCGGATTTTTATCACTGAAAATAAACAGAAACCAATTAAACTGACCAAATCTTAATTAAACCATATCTCTAATGAACTCCTACGACAATCTATTTTGGGAAACTCAGGCAACAAAGACTGTGTCATGCACTCTCTCAACTGTTCTTATTTTTATTAATTTTAAATTAAGAATTTTCTAATCAACTCTCATTTAAAAAAAAACTATATTCAAGTCGAATTTGGATTTGTAGGAGTTTAATTTCAGCATATATGTACCACAGAAATTAAAAGATAGGTTATTTTGATTACTTTTAAAAATACGAATTTTCTAATCAAACCCAACTTCCCATATTTGATAATGAAAAAAAAAAAATCTTAAAATCATTAATGACCTACGAATTTGGATTTGTAGGGATGTTTTGTAGCATGAGAGCTCGAGTGAGCTTTTCTGATCACCAGTTATCCATCGTCCATGCGTCTGCCTGTACGTCTGTACACTGTTTTCACATTTTCTTCTCATACAAAACATCATTGGTTAAATGTGACTTAAAATTGTCAATATGAAGGGCCAATTAAGGTCTATAATTTATTTTGAAACATTTAGAAAAAATATTTTTAAAAATTTTCAATGAAAACCACTTGAAAAATTAAACATATTCTATCTCACTATTTCATATTTTCGTTTGTAATTAAATATAAATCCTTGCCATTGACTTTGTTTTGTTTTGCACAAAATGAAATAATTATGTTTTCAATTTAAAATCATGTTTATAAAGACAATTGTTTTCGAAAATTTTTTTCTGATTTTTATAATGTATTTTAATACAGAAACAATTTTCAAAAAAAAATGTATTCGACAAATCAATTTCTGAAAGTATTCTTTTCTGATACGCTACTCTCCAAAATACGGTGTTCATAAAAATCATGTTTTTCCAATTAATTTACATCACATTCAGCTTTTGCGCCTACACACCCCAACGATCTTATGCAATTCTATGAATAGCTATGGTGTCATCCAATATCTTCTAAATATGTGATTAAGAATCTATATTGAAGCTTCCGATCTGTACTATAAGTAAAAAACAAAACTATTTTTTTATTAATAATAATTACATAAATCGGATAATATTAAACATATTATTTCTTGTTACATGTACTGAATGGTCAAAAGTCACACCATGGAACACGGGAGCTAACTCCTAAGCAAGTTTAGACGGATCGTCGAGAGTTATCTTGCCTTGTTTGATGACGTACTTCCTGGTTACATGTAACTACGGAACATATTTATACTGCTGCCGTGTTGTCAACCAGTTGACAGGCAGAAAATATAGAGATTGTTTTATTGTTTATACCACTTCAGCAGTATTCATATCACCATGTTTGATGAAGCAAGCATCTACAATCTTATTCCTACAGAGGAAGAGAAGAAAATCAAACAACCAAGGTAAAAAAACAATGGTTTTACAAATGATCATGTCTTTTCCATATTATTAAATCTCATAGTTTTGTGTACCGCGTAGTTGTAGGGTTTTCATAGCATAAATAATAAGTTTAAGATAAAAGTGAAGCTTGAAAAAAATTTCTAGACAAGCCTGTTTATATTTTCTTACTTTAAAAAATCTCAAACTTATTGCATGTGTACCATTCATTTTGATTTTAGCAACAGGCATTTCTGAGCTAGTTCTTTTTAACAAAAAAAAACTATCATTCTTAATATGCATTCTTTTGGGTAACAAAGCTTTTGAAGATCTTTATACATCATCAAAATGATAATTCTTGCTTGAGAATTTTAAAATGCACAAACTTGCAACAATGTTCAAAGTCAAAACAAACTTTAGGGTACCCAAAATTGCAACTAGAACATAGTGTATAGAAATGACATGGAATTAATTATTTATCGTTATAAACAGGTACACTTCCAAGTTCCGTGATAATGTGAAACAGGAATATGTATCTGGTAGAGGGGATCACAAGACCATGGGTCAGGCTAAGGTCCCAGTCCCAACAACAGACGATTTCCTGAAGAAACGTTCCAAGGATATTATCCTACCTAAAGGTAATGCATGTATTTCATTTATGAATACATTATATCTTTATCAGGATTGCAAATCACATAATTTCATATATTAATTTTGAAGTTAACTTTACTTACATTATTTGTACTTTTCAGTGTTTTTTTTCTGAGGGACCAACACATAAGATATTAATTTGTAGACTAAGGAATTAATGCACATACACATACAAAGAGAAACATTTCTGAAATTTTGTTTCATTTCTAATATTTTAATACTCATAATCAATGATAATCTCGATGGAGATTTGACTAGGCTAGATAATTGGTTTGACGTCCACCTAGCAAATATCTAGCCCAGCTGAATCTCCATCGAGATTAATTTAATGATGATATAGTCTTGTCATGGAAATAAGAGTATAATATTGTAGAAGCAAGATATATAAATAACCTCAATACTGTATTTTTCTAAATAGATCTTCCCCCAGATCAACAGTTTCATTACCCTGATGAAAACAGAAGGAGACCCCCAGTACCGAAGGTGGACGACAAGCCCCTGATGGGTCTCAAAACCTCCAAAAACTTCATCACAACAAACGCTGTGCAGAACATAACATCTGTCCCCAGACAACCACAGAAAATCTATGTTGACACAAGGGGTGGACACAAAAACTTGCTGGAACCATCTGGTTTAGAACCTATCTACACCAGTAAGAAGGTGTGTACTTAAAAACATACTCAGTGCTTCAGTTTAGCACAGAACATATATGTATGTACTGTCTTAAAGATGTTTTGCTTCTTCCTCTTCTCAATATATTCAGTGTTTTTTTTTCTTTTCATTTTGTTTAATGAATGAAATATTTAATTTTGATGTGATCCCTTTATAGGACTTTGGAGAAACACCAAAATACCTAAGCAAAAGAAAGGAAGAAATGAAGAAAGCACAAGAGGAATATGATGCCTATGTAGCTGAGCATTTCAGGAGGGGGGCCATGAAATCTCTCTCACAAGAAGAGAGGGCAGCTATTCTCAAGGGACTTAAACAAAACTGGGAAGAAATTCACGACCAATATCAAGGATTATCAGTGGTTCCTGATACAGCCCCCAAGAAGAACAGGAAAGAACGAATGGAGGCCGAAATGAAACAGCTAGAAAGAGACATTGAAACCATTGAAAGGCACAAAATCATCTATATAGCTAACTAATTAAATGGGGATCTTTTCCTTTGGATATTTAAATTTTTCTATGTTTTTATTGAAGACTATTATCAATTGAGGAAAAAATATTGAAAACTTTGTGTTAGCCTAACACCGTATTGTTCACATCATGCAGAAAATCTACAAAATGGATTACAGTTCTTAATATATGCTTTAAACTGGAAAAACTGAATTGTGTTGAAAAGTTTTCTCCTCAATATATTTATACATATATGTAATACACTTGATATCAATTCTTGTCATAATTCAGAATTTCCTTGGAAGCAGAATAATTATATACATTTTTTGTTAATTTTATGAGGTACTGAGTGCAAGAGAGAGTTTGCTCATCTTTATGTTCATGTTGAATGAATATAGTAAATACATGTAAATAAAATCAACAGTCTTGAGATTTAATTTCTGAAAGAAAAAAATACCATTGCAATGACAAAGGAGTATATATGGCAGATGTAAACAGGGAATGCTTACTCCTTCATGGCACCTGATCCCACCTCTGTTTGGAGTTCACTCGGTTACCTATTTGTATTGTTTCAATGGAATTTTTAGCTTGAATACTGTTTCTCAACTTATGTGATATATGACATTCAAGCAATTTTTCCAACCTTCCCCCTTCTGAAAAGATATTACAGTAACTATATTAATTAATAGCATAACAAAGATGACTTAAACCAGCAGTTCAACAGCGCTGAGTTTCATAACTCGAGTTTGGAGGGACTGATCAGAAGCATTTATGCCTGCTAGGACTGTTCAGTAATTTTTTTTAAAACCATAACTAAAGTACACACTTGATTTTGAAGGCTTTAAAATGGAGCAGTTGGTCAACACTTTAGAGATGTATGCATTTCTACATTGTCTCCAGCTGCAGTCTGTAGTCCAAATAAAGCACTCTCCAGAGGAGAAGTGGATCATGCATTTTGGGTGTGGTTTGCAATGATGGCATTTCTTACAAGGATATTACTATTCAATAATGAACCCATCCCCTTTTAGTTGCTCAATTATGAGGAAGCAAAACTTAATACAAAACTAAATCATTAAAGATTTTGTTTGAATGAAAAAAATCTCTTTCTTTTAATTAGTGAAAAGTATACATGTAACTATCTGGATCACCTCATTACAGAAACAATATTTGACCATTTGGGCACTGTTTAAACTTCTAATTAGTTTATGGATAAAAAATATCTTTATAGACATATCCATATTTTTGTACAGTGTACTATCATTAAAATTTTTGCTTTTATATGATGCTGATGGTAAGAATAAAAAAAATCGATTCATTTTCCCATAAAAAAGGGAAGAGTTGTGCCCCTTCAACCATAAGAAATTCTCTTCTGTGCAGAATGTCTAGGTAAAGATTTATATGATATCACTGAACAATCCTCACTTCTGCAACTAACTTTAAAACTACTGTATGTATCTTGAAGAGATAAATGATTCATCTCTACAAGATACATGTTTTTAAAAAAAAAAAAAAAAAAAAAAGTATGTTACACCTGTGATGGGATGGGAGAAAATGTATAGGTGGCCCTGGAATCAAACCCAGGACCCCTGTATCACTAGTCAGGTGCTCTACCAAATAATCCATCATGGTCAATATTCATGACCCAAAGCATATTCGTCTTTATATTTTCTACAGTGAAATTTTGAAAAGTTCAACAGGATCAGTTATTCTATTATTTTTTTTTTATTGCACACATTTTTTAACATGCAAAACTTTCTAAATTACACACACAAATCTTTAAAATACATCCTGTCAAATTCAATCTACGACAATTAATATTACCACAAGCATGAACAGGGGTATGAAATGTGGAAGATTGAACTAATATAAATGCTTGGTAATAATGATACTTCAGCAATTCTACACACATTTTTAATATGTACACTTCATTTTATCCTGGTCGGGTTACCAGAAACACATTATTTTAATTTTTCAGCCTCATCAGTTGTCCATCATGAGCGCGTCTACAGCACTCTGGGCCTCCATCCCCATAGCTGCCTCGTCCACAGCCTCCTCGGACCTGGCTAGGCCTCGGGTCACCTCGCGATCACTCCTCCTCGACTGTTCCTGTTCCTGGTAAATCTTCATCTCTCTCTCGTATTGTTCCTTCTCATGCTCGTACATGTCAAAGTAAACCTACAAGATTTCCAGATGTATATTTACTAGCAATTATAGATTTCTCCTCTCCTTCTATATTCATCATGTTTGTAAGTTTTAATTTCATGAAGGAAATTATATTTATGACAAATTAATTATGTCCCTTGGCATGACAAGTACATTTTGTATCTCTTTAAAATTTACAGTTTTAGAATGTAGAATGTGAGAAAAGATACATGCATGTTTATGAATTTTCACTATATAACAAAAGAAAAGGGGAAAATCATTTTTTCCCAACTCGCACATTGTAAGTGATTTCTTTCCCCACATATTTCACTCTCAGATCACAGTAAAATATACGCAGAGGCTCAGTAGGACTGTAAGAATCATAACACAAATAAGTTCAACTATGAAAATCTTCTATGTTTACATAGAGTACAACCAGAATTGGTACAAGAAAAATGAAAACCTGATACTTATACATACCTTTTTCTTTTCTGGTTTGAGAATGTTCCACTCCAGTGCAATTCTGCGAGTTAATTCATGGTTGGATATTTCTTCATGTTTTTCCTAACACAAAAATTAAAAGGAACTTTTAAAATGATGCTGAATGAATCTTATATTTCTTTTGTCACACAGATTAGATGCAAAAAGAACTTCACAAATTCCTTAAATAACAAATTAACTACCAGTGCTTTCATTCCTAATCAAAATCTGGTGCAAACTAGTTATGAATTGACCTTGCTTTATATCATTACTTGTATTATCATGTACCGTATAGCGAATTATTTTAGCAGGATGCTAATTTTGGCTTATTTTGGCTTTTTGATGGTAGCCCGCTAAAATTTTAATAGCCAAAATAGTCAGAACTCTTCTTAGTGTCCATCTGCAAAGAGCTGGAACACTGTGTCCGCTATAATTATTTACTCCAAAATTATTGGCATACCTTTGAGCAGGTAAAACGCCAAATTTTACACCCGCCAAGAGAGCCCTCTATTATCCCCCAAAATTAGTATAGATTTCAGTTAACTGCTTCTTTTCGCTCTCCATTCCAAGAGAACTATGGATATCTCAGAATCTGACATAATGCCAAAAGAAATAAATTTGGTGTGATGCATACTATAACACACCTTAAAGTAATCCTCTGCCACTGCAGTTCTCCGATGCTGACAAAACAATAAGAAGGCGTTAGCGGGTTTCTTGGGGCCGACAAAATCCTTTACTTTCTCTGTCTTCTTCTTAGATTTACCTAATATACACAAACAAACCAAAATTTAAAAAAAAAACAAAACAAAAAGCCAGTTTAATGCAATTTAAAAGGTTTGTAATTATTAATTTCTAGGTTTCATGTTTGTACAAAAAAAATTACTAAAAGGGGAATATATACAGTAGTTACATTTAATTTTTTTTTCCTTTTGTTTGTTTTTTTTTCAGTAGACTTATACTTACTAGAGGAGACTTGTCCCATGTCTGCTAGAACTCTAGGGCTAACAGCCGAAATGATGTCAGAGGAATGTTTGACCCCTTGTGACCTCCCATCACTGCTTTTCATTGGTCGAACTGGGTCATATATCTTGTCTTCCTGTCAAAGAATTTACACCAGTTTGTTTTAACCATTTTACTTTCATAATGAAAACAGTATATATGTAAAAATAAATTTGAATCATTATCCAACAGACACATGTAAGTCAGAAGTTTTATTATTAAGACTGGATAACTGGATCACCAGTAATCGAGTATCCTTATTACAAATGGTTAAGAATATCAGGTAATGGTTAAAGGTATCAGATTGTCGTTTTTGAACATTTCACAAAAGCAAACTGCTTTCCTTCAAAGAATAACACTGACATTTAAATTTATTTTTACTAAAAATTAAATTTAATATTTATATGTACGTTTACTTACTTCCCACATGACAGGAATCGGGGCATTTCTGTAATCATCTCCATGTTCATCCAGACGGTTAGCCAGAAACCTAAAACACAAAGGGTATTTACAGGGGTATGTACCAGATTCTCATCTAAAGACATCTTTGGTTAATGTCTCATAATGACACATTTTTCTTTGCTATATAAGGTTTAAATAAAATGAGTCCATTTATGAAGTATCCCTATCTGCATTAAAACTTTAGTTACTGATAAGATGCTGATTCAAGATTCCTTGTGCATGCATCTATTGTCACCTAATACATTATTCATTTTCACAGCATGATACACAAAACATGTGTACTTGTTAAACATGTGCACAAACAGTGACAAGCTCATGTTCAGGGTTCGAAATTAGCGAGAAATACTCGCAAAATGCGAGTTGATTTTTAAAACAGCGAGTAAAAATAGAAGACACTCGAAATTTTTAGTGAGTGGTGTTTTTGACCCAAGTAGTCTTGTATCCATATTTTTCTGGTAATTCGTCTTGCTTTTTTGAAATTTGAAAAGAGTCACAATGCATTCGCCTGATTCGGTAAACCTCGGTTGATTCTGTCACCATTTCCCAATCAGCTGATGCAATTTATACAAAAATGTTTCATTGTAGTTTATTTGACATATAAAATGTGTCAACCTTGTCAAAATTTACCTTAAATAATCATTAGTTTAACACCAAATAATTTCTCCCATGACTTTTTGAAGATCGTTTTCTGCAGCTAGACAGCCATGTTAGGTGCCCGCTGTAAATATCACACCTGGTTAATTATGCCCGGGATGTTTGACCCTATTATTCAGTAGCCAAAAATCCCACCTACATACCCTTGATCATATTGATTTTCTTTTTTGGAATGTTACAGGAATTACAGGAAATAAATATATTTTAATTTTTTTTGTGTGTGTGTGTTTTTTTCTTTTAGGCCAGATTACCTTTTTTTAATGTAAAAACATTGATGTTCTTAATTCTGTACTGACCTACTATAGAAGGACCTGTATTATTATTGATTTAAATGAGCATGATAAAGACATTTAATCCTTCTTTTAATTTTAGCTTGTTGATCTTCATTTTAGCCTGTAGATTTTATATGTATAGGCTAAAATTAGCCTGTGGTTAAAAAAGTTAATTTCGATCCCTGATGTTAGTGGATAGCTCCTTGGTAAAAAGCAGTATTACAGACCTCCTCTCTCGTTTGTATCTTTTGATGAGTTTCTTTACGTGTTGTATCCTATTTACAATCTTCTCATTGGCCTGCAGGGAGAACGTAAAAAAAAAAATAATAATCAGCTGCTCATGTAAGCAAGGATACTTCGTAGAATACTGTAAACCAAGTATTATACGCGTGCGATAAATATTAGTTTTACTAAAAACCTCTTTAATATTAATCGTCGCGAACCAGTTGTTCATTTTCCCATGTTATGATTAGAGTTATTTACCCTTTTTTGAATACCGATCCACAACGGTTCAACAAGTAATCATCTAAAGAACTTTAGTGTTCTAGAAGCAGTTGATATTTAATTACAAAACATTCAGAAAAAATATATAAACGAAATCAATGGCAAATCTAAAACTATTTGTCTAAAAATGATTAAAATGTCAATAATTATGTAAGCTTGTGTTATTATTGTTCATTATTGTCACAGACGAGTTAGAGATAGCCTGGTTAATTACGACTAATTATGGCCCAGTCCTGCTCTGTCCCAACCATTTATAATAATTGCCCTTTGGCTATGTAGATCTTGTAAAGCGTCAATTACCCAATTAGCATGAGGTACTTTTACACTTGAGAGTTTGAAATCAACTTTAATTTCCTCGATTTTTTCCTGATTTTCATTCGAGCGTCGTGAATAATGCGTAAGAAGTATGCTCATGGTAACATTTTATCTACTTTAGGTGCAGATATAAGATTTTAAATGGAAGCAATGCACAGAATGTCTTGAATGATAATGCGTAAGCAGTACTCACGGTAGCATTTTACCTAGTTTATGGGCGGATATAAATTTTTAATTTGAAACCCAAAATATATGTGGAAATAAAAAAAAATATGACCACTTGTTCGCGGAAATAAATCGTCGCGGATTAGTTCTCTAGCGGTCAGTCGCGAATAAAAAATGACGCGTATAATAATTGGTTTACAGTAGGTCCCTGATGAAGGTATCATATTTCCATTTCATTTGTTAATGAACAAGAATTACATACATTAATTTACATTTATTTTGGAAACAATGATCCATATCAACAAAGTGTTTTTATGATCATTGACAGATTTTTATATTAAAAAAGAAATACATAAGCCTAATCTATGTCAAACGGTGAAACTAAATATGCCTAAAAACAACACCAAAATTCTGAAATTGAAAACCCTCGGCGTCGGAGACTTTACCTGCTGCAACTGTTCACACTTTTTCCTCAAGGAGAAATATTTTTGCAAAAATACGTTTTCGTTTGTAAGAGTCTCGAGTTGTGCCTCAAGTGCCTCAGTCATTGCCGACACTGATCTATGAACAAAATGTCAAAACAGTGGAAACATTCGCAAAATAAAAATTCTTCTAGGTTTTCTCTTTTTATGAATTACGAACCCGACTTGTATTTTTTTTTTAAATTTCAGGCGGATCTAGGAAATTTTAACATTTTTAGTAAAATCCTATCATACAATGTAGTTTAAAAATTAATAAAATGTGAAATTGGGTATAATGTAATAAAATAAAAATAAATAAAATCATTCTGTAACTCTTTGTGTCTTAGAAATGGACAGTATTACTTTGTGATGATTGTGAAGGGGGAGGGGGACGGGGGGGGGGGGGGTCAAGGGATCTGGACCCCTCTCCCTCACTTTTTGAGTAATAAAAATGACCTAAGACACCAGTCCCTTTTTAGAAAAAAAAACAGATCCTGGTAAAATGTTATGGAGAAAAATATGCATGAACGAAGGAAAAGACGACTTTCCTTTTACCCCCATATCCCCGCCGTCTCGATCAGGTCTCTCATCAGGTTTTGACATTTTTATGCGCCCGAATCGATAGATCCGAGGCGTATATTGTTTTTTCCTGTCTGTTTGTCTGTTTATCTGTTTGTCTGTTTGTCTGTTGTCAACTTTAAACTTCGCCATAACTTTTGAACCATGAGAGATGGAGACTTCATATTTGATATGCATACTCCACCGATGAAGCACTTGCAAATGACACCAAGGTCAATGACCTTGTGACCTTGACTGTGACCTATATGCTAAAAATAGCTTTTTCGAACTTTCGCCATAACGTATGAACCTTGAGAGATATAGACTTCATATTTGGTATGCCTACTCCACTAATGAAGTTCTTTCAAATGACTCCACGTTCAATGACCTTGTGACCTTGACCTATCTACTAAAAATAGTTTTTGTGAACTTTGTTGCCGCCGGGCGCATAGTGTTTCACAAACACGTCTTGTTTTCTTCTGAATTTATTGTTATTTGCTTATTATTTCTGTTTGTACACGCTACACTAAAAACACCCTGCGGTTTTTGTTAATTTAAAAAAGGGGGTGGGGGTTACAGATATGTTCATCATTAAATTAAACTACCCATGCACTGGCCAAAAGAATTTTGAATTTTTAAGACATGTATTCATTTTTCTCTGAAAAAAAATCTTGAAATCTTGTTTTTACTATATACATTTATTATATATAGGCGCACTGTGGGTACATGTATTCATTGTACCCATTTGAGAAAAAAAAGTAGACTGAGCACCTGCTGTGCTGTGCACTTTCATAAAGATGTAATGATTAACGCTGAGTGTAAAGATATACATACAGACTGCATTTAAGTAATAGAAATCAACAGTTGGTTTATGGTTGATTTGCATACAATACATTTTTGATAACTCAATTCAAAAGAAAATCAGTCAATCATATCTTTAACTGAAGACAAAGGCAGTTTAACGTCAGTCTTTTCTAATTTTTACAATAAAAGTTAAACTCGGGTTAAAATCTGAAATTCGATCCTTTGCTGTCTTAGATATTTGGTAATTCATAAGAAACAATGTGTAGTGGGAACAAGTAACTTTGTTATAAAGAAAGGTTGGTCGTCATCCGAAAGACGTAAAAAGTTTACATTTTTTGTACTTCTCTTTGTTATAAAGATTAGACTGTGCAAAATGTGATATGTCAGAACCTCAGAAACTTCAAATACCCAGGTAAGTTTTATTTATTTACCAGTGATATTTACTTTTAAATATAATTTACTGCCATGACTGCTTGTATCAGGCATAGAGCATCTGACAGGGGGAATGGGGGTGGGATCAAACTTTTTTAAAATGAATCATCCCCTAGTAAGCCATTTTTGTTGCAATATATAGTCAACATCGGGGATAGAAGGGATTTGCCTGTAAAAAAAAAGTTGGAACCTAACACCCCTACCTCCAAAAAAAGATGTTCGACTTTGGACAATTCCCTTCTTCTTTGGCTTGTCAAAGATTTTATGTTGTTACTAAAAACTTTTACAATCATTTTGCTGACGTGTATATAGTTCTTTTTATTTACTTTGTGAATTAAATGAAGATATCCATATCAATTAATTAAATTCGTTGTTTCAATTATTGAGTTCCCGGTAAAATTTTACACATAGAAGGATATAATCGAATTATCCTGTTTCTTTTAGCATGTTTAGATAGACAGTTATTGAGTTCTAGATATAATGTTACATTTTATTAGCTTTTCCAAAGTTTGTCATCATCTGCAAAAATACATGGATAAAGTTTTCAAGATCTGAATCATTTACTCAAACCATTTTTACCCCCCCCCCCTCTCTCTCAGGCGCGCGCTTTAGCACTGAATCGCTTTTTTTCTTTTACAACCTGTTTTTCAAATCGAATCAAAAAATATAAAATGATACTGTAAACATGTAAATGGCTTTTGGCGTATAAAATTTCGGGAAAAAAACTGATGTGAAGTGTATATTACAATGATTTAGTTAAAAGTACCGAAACATTGTGAAAATCAAATATATTATTACACGTAAATGGCTTATAAAATTTTGGAGAAAAACTTATGTGAAGTGAACGTTGAAATAATTTAAAAAGTACTAAAAATCAAATATATTATGTAAATGGCTCATTCGGGGGAAAAACCATCAGATTGAAACATTGTTATAATTCATAATTTCTCTGCACTGCTGTCTGTATCTTTGAAAAAATTTGTCAATTTAATTTTTAAATTCACTGTAACTTTTATTTATCGTAGTTGGCAAACCGATTTATAAATCTGTTTAGCTCATCCGGAAATTATACCATTATCGCTTTGACATTTATTTTGCCTTCTTCATGGTGATTTCAAAACGAGGCAATAAACAACATGGCTGTCTGACCAGAGTTAGGAATTTAAAATATTGATTTTCTTATGAAGAAGGTAGATAGCCCAATTAATTTCTTTTAGGGGGGCTAATGTTCACAATCTGTTAATCAAAGGAAGGTACGGTGAATTGTTAATACTGACATATTTTCTTTTAGTCGTGTTATTGAATTTGGGAAATATTTGTTATCTAGTTAATCTGTCTCAATAGGACAAGCTAGCCCTCACCACAAACCGGGTCCATAGGACAATATCATCTTAACGATAGAACGGTTCTACCTCTTTGTTAACCTTCCTATGTAGTCCTGCTGGCTCATCCACTAGCTTGACATGCCTGACTTGGCAGTTTCAGTTTTATTGGATCAAGTGGAGTTAACGGATATGTAGTTCCTTATTACGGCGGATATTCTTTCATAGAGTTGTGATTTGGTTATATTTTACTGCTAGAAATTAAAACAGGTCGACAGGTCGGCAGGTAAACATTTGCTAATATACAGGTCGGCAGGTCCGTCACAAGTCGGCAGGTAGACAGGTCGGCAGGTAGAGATGTCGGCAGGTAAAATTTTGCTAATAAACAGGTCGGCAGGTCCGTCACAAGTCGGCAGGTAGAGAAGTCGACAGGTAGGCAGGTAAACATTTGCTAATATACAGGTCGGCAGGTCCGTCACATGTCGGCAGGTAGACAGGTCGGCAGGTAGAGATGTCGGCAGGTCGACAGCTAAGCAGTTTCTGGTTAGTCCTCGCACATTATTCGACAGATTTGGGTTAGTCTAGCATCCATCTGAGAGATTAGGGTTACTCCTCGCGCATTATATTCCTAATTTGGGTTAGTCTTGCATCCAACCGAGGGATTATTGTTAATCCTCGCACATTATTCTACTGATTAGGGTTAGTCTCGTATCCATCCGAGAGATTATGGTCAGTCCTCTCACATTATTCGACTGATTAGGCTTAGTCTCACATCCATCTGAGAGATTAAGGTTAGTCCTCGCACATAATTATACCGATTAGGGTTAGTCTCGCATCCATCCGAGAGAGTAGGGTTAGTCCTCGTACATTATTCTACTGATTAGGGTTAGTCTCGCATCCATCCGAGATATTAGGGTTAATCCTCGCACATTATTCTACTCTCCATTTGGTCCCAGATGGCCGACCTGTCTACCAGTCGATCCGCATACCTGCCGACCTGTCTACCAGCCGACCCGTCTACCTGACGACCTATCTACCTGCCAAACCGTCTACCTGCCGACCTGTCTACCTGACGAACCGCCTACCTACAGATCCCGACCCATCTACCTGCCGACCTGTCTACCTGCCGACCCGTCTGCCTGACGACCTGTCTACCTGCCGAACCGCCTACCTGCTGATCCTGACCCATCTACCTGCCGACCTGTCTACCTGCCGACCCGTCTACATGACGACCTGTCTACCTACCGACCTGTCTACCTGCCTAACCGTCTTCCGGCTGTTCCCAACCCATCTACCTGCCGACCCGTCTACCTGACGACCTGTCTAACTGCCGACCTGTCTACCTGCCGAACCGCCTACCTGCTGATCCTGACCCATCTATCTGCCGACCCGCCGACCTGTCTACCTGCCGACCCGTCTACCTGACGACCTGTCTACCTGCCGACCTGTCTACCTGCCGAACCGTCTTCCTGCTGATTCCGACCCATCTACCTGCCGACCCGTCTACCTGACGACCTGTCTACCTGCCGACCCGCCGACCTGTCTACCTGCCGACCCGCCGACCTGTCTACCTGCCGTCAACCAGCTGTGTACCTCTCTACCTTTTTTGTACACATATACTTTCCGACTGAAATATGCGTATGAATATACAAATATAAATTATTGCGCCGAACTACTTTGTCCGTACTCTCCATTGGTTTGAGTAAGTCTCGGTATTTTAACGAAGAAGTTTCGAAGTAGATGAAGAAGATATGTACAGATATATATTGAAATTTTTATTTTTTTACAGAATGTCGAGGAGTGTAGCGTGGCGTCGCACGTGCAATGACTTGGTGTTCTGGCGACAATGTCAGGCACTGGACTCTACGATCTACATCCTCCGCGAGACCGGGCCAACGGGCTTCCTACTGAAAGAGGAAGGAGAGGCCAAGCCCGTCAAAGTAAGGGTCCCTGATGGTGTTTAAAAACTAATTTGAATGTATATACAATATAGTTAGAATAATCTAACTGTGTCTCGGTACAAGCCCTCACCACAGTTAGAATACGTCCCATATACTTGCAATGTAGCAGATCGGAGCGGATCCGCTCCGAAACGATTTTGAAGAGTATAAAATGATTTGCACTGGGAATAACTACCAAAATAATAAAAACAAACCTTTTTGAGATTGCTTATGCCTTTTATCCCAAAAAATAATCCATCTAAAGACGAAAATCCAATTAATTTTCTCAACGTTTTTCTCTCGATTCAAATGACCTCCATGTTTACATTCGGAACTCTCTAGATTGTTCCTAGTAAATGCACTATGCGAGTTATCGCCCGTGTTTCTTTCTGCTACATTACAAATAAACGGAACGAATTCTATCGTTAAACCGGGTCCGTAGGACAATATCATTTTAACGATAGAACATTCTATCTATATACAATAATTTTTGACCAGTTCTAAATGGGGTATGTGAATGTGAATCTGATTTAAATGCTCCTCATAGTAAACAAATGAAGACATAATTTGAAATTTAAAGTCAAAGTAGTCAAGAGACCTGCAGATTTAAAAATAGCTTAATTGTCATCAAAATTTAATCTTCTAATCTACAGAAACTTTTATTTTAGCATTAGTTTCATAATGAGAATTGTCATGTTATCAGTTGTAAATAGTTATCTAGAAATAACAAAGTTTAATTTAGACATACATATATTGTTGAACTGATTAAGATTCATTAT
Source organism: Saccostrea cuccullata (assembly GCF_032062105.1). Classification (NCBI taxonomy): domain Eukaryota; kingdom Metazoa; phylum Mollusca; class Bivalvia; order Ostreida; family Ostreidae; genus Saccostrea; species Saccostrea cuccullata. Next base: position 1,390,305 of record NW_026918900.1, on the reverse strand, counting down.
ATTTTTTCAGGTGTTTTTAGGGGATCCTCATTCCTGTACTTGTTCAAACTTTATGAAGGATAGAGACCTTTGTAAACACATTTGTTGGCTGATTCTGAAAAAGTTCAAAGTTCCACAGGATAATCCAGGTAGAGTTCTGCTTCTGTTGCATTAAATTCATTAATTTGTTTGCAGCTAGAAAATTTAATAGTCTTTGCTTTTTTTTTAATTATTATTTGTAATACTTTTCAGTTAAATCTCATTTACCAAATAATTTATTAAAACATCTAACGAACTGAAAGGGGAAAAAATTTAAAAAGTGTGATGATATTTCAATGATAAATAGAGGATATCTATATTGTGTGATTTGATATTGGCTTTATCCAACGAGTTGAAATGGTGTATATATTCGCGAGGCTTGCCGAGTCAAAACTGGAAGTGCTATTGATAAAGCATCTACCCATTAAAAAGCATAAGTTTATCCAATGGCCTGTATCACCCACACGTATGAGATAAATGACTAAATTAACGGTATACAAAGTACTTGAAGAAATTTACCTCTTGATCAGCTAAATTGATCATTATCTCAGAGAGAAACTGACTGCAAGTCTCAATAAAACATTTTATTTTGTTTATTAAAATTTTGATAACTATCAATTTAAGCTTTGATAGGAATCATATTTTACTGTTTTACATATACCGGTACATGTATTTACATGTATCAATCACCTTTAATTCAGTCACATGGCAACTTGGTCTAGTGGAGAGAGAAATCAACGAAATTCTGTTTGGCACCAGACAGCGTAAACCTCAGAGAAGGTGGGCAACATCTGCTCCACCGGATAAAACTGGGCAACTTTCCGATGGGAGGCCCACAATTCAACAGAGAGAAATCAAGGAAGAAGACTGCTGTCCAATTTGCCAGGACGAGCTTCTGCAGAAACACCAGCCTGTGACATTCTGCAAGTATGTAAAATGGAGGATCTGACATTCAATAATGACACACTCCCATTTAAGTGCCCCTGACTGATTTTTCACCTAAACAAAACTACATCAATAAGATTTTAGTTTTCAAATTCTGTGCATTGTTACTCCTACAGTCTTGGTTGAATAGTAGACTCAGTACAAAGGGAACTTAATTCTGATTATGGAGGACTTATTCACCCAATAACTACCTACTCCACTTTCGGTGCCCCTCTATGATCTTCCTTTTGAAAAATATTTCTGAAATTTACTTCAATAGGATTTATTCATTGTTTAATTATGTTTTCGACAACCTGTTTTCTTTTATCAGATTTAGTTGCGGGAACAGCATCCACATTAAATGTATGAAGATCTGGGCAGACCACCAGAAATCTTCTGGGGAGAAGACAATTAAATGTCCCTTCTGTCGAGAGGACTTTGGCCCATTTGAACTCCTGAAACAGGAGAGTCGCAATGCCATGGGGGTCCCCACAGGAGGTAGAATGGATCGTCACCTTTACACAAGGTGTCAAAGCTGTCACGCTTCACCGATTGAAGGGAAATGCTACAGGTAACTACAGGATTTGTGGAAAGGGATAAGATTTATATAATAATATGTTTGATGTCACTTTGTTCCAAAAAGAAATTTTAGAAGTGTTCTGAATATAATTTTTGAAATCTTAGAGTAATACTTTTTTAATTGACAGGTGCACAGCATGTACAGATTTCCACTTGTGTCAGACATGTTTCAACACTTCCATTCACACAAGCCACCCTTTTGAATACAGACATGTAAGACCAGCTGTTAAACAATACTTAGAAAATTTGTCAAATTTTGATATCACACCAATTTTCAAATAAAAAAATATTAAAATTAAAAACAATGTTTTTGATTTTTACACTTTATATACCTTTCCAAGTATGTCTTTTAATTCATTTTTACAGAATAGAGAAGTAAAATGCAGCAAATTAAAATAAATTCCCTAAAGTAGCCCTTTAATTTTTTGGTTCATTGATTTTTCTGTAGAAGAGAAATCAGAGATGGCGGCCTGCTCAGAGAACGTATGGAGCAGTTCTACCGGAGGCTGTGGCTAATGACCTGTTAAACAGGGAATTCACTGAGGGGGACTATGAGCTACTGACACAGCTGGACAGGTAAATAATGTAAACCAATTATTATTCGTGAAATCTTTTGTTCGCAATTCTTCAGTTTGAATTCATCAGCCTTGAGAATACAAATTTGGCGAGTAAGACAACATGTTCTACATAAATATATACTTAGGTGAAGAATTGTTCTTGACACAAAAAAAGTCGCAAGTAAAAGAGAACATTTTATTTAATAGTAAATGCAATAAAAAAGTACATACTTATAACAATTACATGTTAGTTAAGGTTGAGGGTTTAATGAAGATTCATTCATCAAGGATTAAAATCACAGTTTTTCCTCAAAGGCACTGCATGTGCAGAAATATTACATTTTCAGTGTGAATACATTATGCCTTCCATATCACTGAAATAAGGAATCCCACTCTTGTACTAATGTTTACCCCTGAAACTTTCATAGTTTTGAAATTAATAAAGAAAGAAAATATTACAATACATCAATTAAATTATCAAAATTATTAACAAAACATGTACAAGAATTAAGCTGTAAATGTAATCTGTTATATATTTTTAGCAATGCCAACCAGCAGCCCAGTGACATACCAGAGGACGTAATCCACAAGTTTCCTCTGGAGAAAGTCCGAGAGCGGGGACCATTACTGGCACCGGGCTTGCAGTGCCGAATTTGTCTCCGGGGTTATGAGGTCAACCAGTATGTCAGAAAGTTACCACGATGCAAACACAAGGTAGCAGCTTATTCTTCAATTTTAAGAAATTGAAATAAAATGGTTACTTTGTGAAAGCATACCGCAAGTAGACTTGTGATTAGCATTTGGCAAAAGTTTATGAATGTGTATAAATGCAGGGCTGTAAACTCCCAATATTTATATATAGGACTATATATGGTAAGAGTCATTTTAAGCCAAATAGATCAACATTTTTAAATTGAATTCAGATATGTGAAATTGTTTGTCATTTTCTTGAAGAGTTTATGTTTGAGATATTTTCAAATACATTTGTCTTCTAATTATTTGTAAACACTTTTTATTTGTTCTGACTTTTTGTTTTGTCATATGAACTTTATTTCCTTTTTTTCCAGTTTCACAAGGAATGTATAGATAACTGGCTCCTTCACTCCCACCCCACATGTCCAGTGGACGGTCAGGTGGTCTGGGACCCAGTCACTGCTCAGTTAGAGGCGGAGGAACAGGCTGAAAGAAATCAAAGGTATCGATGAACAAACGTTTTACGTTTTCTATCATTATTACTCCCCCACCCCCCACCTCCCATTAAAGATGATTACTGAACACACACTTTGGGTTTCTTTATTACCACCCCCCCCCCCCCCCCCCCCCCCCCCCCCCCCTGACAAAAATTTTTGTGGAATCATTTTAATTTTGGGAGGCTGGGGGTCATATTGTTCATTAGCAAAATTGTGTTAGTTAATTGGGTGGTAATTCATGGGTGACTCATAAATTCAGATGATACAATAAATAGATATTGATGAAATAGTTGTTCCTAGGATGTTGAAATAGTTGTTCCTAGGATGTAAATTCATGGATAAAGGTGACCCAAAAAAAATCCACAAACATTAGTCCCCTTTGGATAATGATGATTCCACAGTAACCTTAATCTTATATTACAGAGCTTCTGCTGCATCAAAGAAAACAAATTCCTCTGGTATACAAGGGAATGATGTGAGTGAACTCAGTATACCAGGGGTGGGGCTAGTGAGAGTGGACAATACCCCTGTAGAGAGGTCCAGCAGTTTACGGGGGAGGAAGATGGCACAGCAAGGTCGTTTACAAGGGAGGCCAACAGAAGATTCAGCTGTGGATCCACTGAGGGCTAGCTTTACACTTAATGGGCTGTCTGTTGGTGCTAATGGGTAAATTATCTTACACAGCAAATCTTGATTATTATAGAATAAGGTATAAATGTAAATTATCTTAAAATGTATATCTTGCTTATTCTGGAATAAGGCAAGATATAATGTAGGTATAATTCTCTAGTACTGGGTAAAGTCTTTTAGAAGTACACGCTGAAATTTAATGTGCATGTACATACAGCATTCATCAACTTTAATGTGCAAGTATTGGAATACCCTGTCTCATTGAAATAAATAAAGATGTACTTCAAAGAGATTTGATATTTTTTCTCTTTTCAGAGGTGAAGGGACGGAAAACATGTCTACAACTACTACTTTACCAGGAGGTCGTTTGCTGGGCCGCTTACAACATCGAAAATCCTCCCTCAACCAGCGTCTGCAAGAAATCGGTGGCCAGTCAGATGAACAAAAACACACAGAGGAGGCAGATCATCAATCCCAGTCCTCAGAACACTTTGCAGGTCAGAATCTTCACAGGCAAAATTCTCGTCGCAGACGAAATCTCTCAGATGAACTATCTCACAATGAAGACTCACATGAGATAGGATCAGAAGCCGTGATAGAGTTACCTTTGGGTCATAAAAATGACCGCTCTACTACACATAATGCTATCAAAAACACTTTATCAATGTTACAAACAGAAAATTTGGCAAATTCAGTGTCTAAGACACCAGACTCGAGTCGATCTTCTCGCTCCCCGAGCGTGAGATCTTTACTTCATAGTAGACCATCCGAGCTTCATTCTCCTAATAAGGATTTACCTCCGCTTTTCGAATCGGACGAGACTAATCCTAATGCGGACATTGACACAATGTCCACTGTAACTAGCCAAGGGGCAAGTAGTTATCGCAGTGGAAAACATCGTTTTTTCCAGCGAGTTCCTAAAGAGAACACTCCAGCTGTTGTAAATGATTTTGATGTCTTGTTAACGTCTCTACGTTCATCTCCAGATTCCAGAGCAAGCCTCATGGGGTCACACACAAGTCTCAGCAGCATTCGCTCAACACGGCTTGCAAATGGAGTTATTCTTGCTGAGGCACAGGATGAGGGGCCTGAGGGTGGATTGTCTCGGGGTCACTCAGGTGGCCCCAGGACCGGTCTGCCCCCCAGGGCCCCAAGGCTGACAGGTATTTCTAAGGGAGCTAACTCTGCATGCATTTCTTCTTTGAGGGGATGTTTGTCTTATGTCACAACCTTTGCTTAAAAAAATGCTTGAAATTTTCTTTAAAATCTTCACAATCAATCATTTAGAAATAAAAATTAGAATTACTGGACGGGAGACAAGCATACCCATTAACCCTTCTTTTGTAGCTAACAACCTGCATTGCTAAATGTTGTTTCAGTAGTTAATGTGTTATAGACATCCTTTATGTATGAATCCAAAAAAATAATTCACTGTTATTTCTTATCCTCTCTTTCAGTCTTTCTTTATTGTACTAGTCAATAGAATGGAACATGGCACTTTGCTGATTTTATTTTTTATATTATGAAATATTTTTAAAGAAATGGATGTACATGATTGTATTTCACTTTTGATAACAGTACATAAAAGCTAATATAAATTAATGATGAGTTTATTTAATTTTGTCATATACATTGTACAAATAACACATGTAATACAAAGAGAGATTTGCTTTGTAGAGTTACTGTAGATATATTACTTAATTCTCTCTCTGACATTGTTTGATTTTTTTTAATAATGTATCATTCATGCATACTTAATTTTAAATAGTACATGATATTCTATCATGTCATTGATGTGACATGGCTTTGGCATGATTGTTATAATATAAAAAACACTTTTGTTCTTTATTGATTAAATTATTGGGGTTTATTGATTAAAATCAAAATAGCAGATAATCAAAAACATTAGGTTTACATTCAAAATGTTAAAATGTTAAAATGTAGCACAAAGTAGCTGAAGCAAGGACACTATGAATGAGTTGTATCTAGTATATATATAATATTAAAATTTTTCAGTGCTGATTTAAACTAAACTAATGCATTTATTAACACTATATATTTATTTAGAACATGAGCGACAGTTAAGGAGAGGGTCCAATAGCCAGGAAGTTAATCAAGCAGGGGTCCAGAACCAGCAGGAGGACCAGCTAATGGAGCGATTACAGGTTAATACTACCTTAAATTCCTCATTTTTAAAATATATTAAAAATGTTTCATTTCATACATTTTGAACATTATGACTTTTTTATTGAGGATTTAAAAACCTGTTAGCATGGTATTAGGGAGTCTATAAAATTTGAACCCAGCTCTTTAAGATTTTATAATGTGACAACCATTGTTCCACCTTTTGAATATCAAGAGTTAAAATTTAAGATATTCTTAGAGTAGAATCACCGCAATGCATATGTATTTAAGAAATACAATATTGGCAGAGATATTGTTTAAAATACTATATGCAATTCAATTATCCATTTACATTTATGAAGTACATACTTGAAACACGTTTACAAGTTCTGCTGTATAATTTTAAGCAGTTAACATTCATTTGGATGATGATTAATGGAAAGAAACTGAACGAGATTTCATTCAAAATGTATTAAATTTAATGCTGATATAATGAATTTGAAATTTTGCAATTTGTTGCACAATTTAAATTTTGATTATCTCCCTTTTTCCAGCTCTTCACTGACCTTTACCTTGGCAACAGTCCAACTGCCTCTCCAGACTATCAAGGGAGAGCACCCAGACTTGTACGTCGTCAAATTAGTAATCCTGCTGCAGTACGTCAGAGAAAGAGAGAAAATGAAATCCGTAGGAGGAGAACAAACGAGTTTGGATTGGAGGGAACAAGCCCGTACAATAATTTAACTCTGCGGGACATTATTCATTAATGTTAAGTGATAAAGTAACTGTGATTTGGACAATTTACTCTGAAAGTGAAACTGAAACAGATTGTTTTATTAAATCTGAAAATTGAAAGCTAGTATTTTCATATATTTATGGAATCTCTAGATATACTTTAAAGAATTGTTATTTTTATCCAATTGACTGCTATATGGAAAGTGCATTACAAATTGTATTTAAAAATTTGTTTTTTATATTGTGTGCCACTGGACATATTTTGCTTCTATACCCATATTTATATATTCAGACATGCTTTGCTGTGATCATTGCTCAATTTTCGAGAAAAAAAAACCAAAACACATTTTTAAATTATGATACGGAGGTTAGGATGAAAGAAATTGAATGTCAGAGTTGTTATATTATCCTGAATCAGTATTCAAGAGAAGTTGCAATATACTGTAGATTTTAGTGATTTTATGGAATAATGTTATGGATAATGGTATTTTTGATTTTTAAAAAGTACATGTATTATCTGAAAACTGTGATATATTGTTTACAGTGATTTTTTTCTTATACAGAGCAATATACCTGGAGATTCCATCCAACATAAATTTGACTTTTATATTCATTTTGTTTTTGCCTTTCTGAGAGAGAGAGTGTGAGAGAATACTGTATGTGTACTTAAAAAAGCGGGCTTCATATTTTAACAGCTTTGGCACAGACAATGATGCGTTAATTCATGAATACCGCTTAGAAATCTCATTTATATATACAAAACACAGCACAGACATAAGTAGCGCTAATTCATGATTACACCAACAACTCCATACCCATTGCGCTAAATTTTGAATATACGCCAATTTATGTACACGTTCAGTAATTGACAACAAATTGTTGCATGTATACTGAGTTGCAAATGTAATTATTACATATAATAATTGATATGCTGAAAAAGAGTTGAAGAGTTAACTTATATATTACGGATTTTTTTAGGGGGTGAGTGGCGTGGGGGTGGGGTATGGTAATAATGTTAAAAGTTTGGTGTATATGGAAATTTTAAATAACAATGCATGTTAAATTCACCTCACGGCTTTGTATTATATTCACCAGTATACTTACGATTCAGCTGGTATAGTAATAATCATTAACAAGTACATTGTATTTGGTATATGCATCAAATGGTTTTGCAGTATTACAATAAAAAAATCTTGTAAAACAGTCTAGTCAATCTTGAAAAAAAAATTGAGCACATCTTGCATTGGAAAAAAAATGTGATTGATAAGTGTACATTTATTTAAAATATTTGTTAAAAATAGAAAGGGAAAGCATGGTGTTGGAATGGTTTAATTAGCTCAAGATTAATAAAGAAAAAAGGCACAGCTCTGTAAATCTTTCCAAATTTTGCTATTGATAAATTGGAGGTGAATTGCTATTTTTCATAATACATGTAATGTGATGTACTTTTAACTGAACATTTATTCACATAGATAATATGAACATACAATCATGAGTGATTTTAATTGTATATTTTTTTAAAATCAAAGACCAAGGGCTTATTTTTTGAGACAGTGTTGATTTTATTTGATTATTAATGTGTCCTTATTATTTTTCTGTTTGGATGATTTGGGTTATGTGTTATAGTTTTGTTGAAAAATAAAGATTTGTTAACCATCATCAACCAATCACACTGAAGAAAATCAAAATTGGCATCAAAGTTGAATGACATTATCAAGAGGAGATAATAGCATGAACCTCTGGGAATCTTTTCCTGTGCTTGAAAATTTTCAGATGATAAACAGTTATTTTCCCTTCTTAACTTTATGTAGGAAATATTTTAATAGTATGATAAAAATGAAAGACCATCAATATTCCTTGGAAGAGTTATTAATGGCTGTTTTTCTACAAATCTGGTTCAATTTCCCTAAATAAGGAGTTTTCTTCATTGAATATCACATATCTATCATATTATATGTGATGATAAAGAGATTTTTTTTTTTTTAAATTATAAAATATACATGTTCATCGCAAATGAAATGTTAAAAATTAAGGAAAAGTGCGTGCACTGTTTTCTTTTTTTTTAATGACACCAGTTAAAGGACTAATACAGGTATTTGTTCACCAAATTTCTTTTTATTTTATTGAAAATTAAGAAATGTAAAGTAAAAAACGGTGACAAACCAGAACATGGTTCATATTGGGGTTATTTTTATTGGTTTCTCACAATACCTAATCGCAATGGGTTTGGTAAATATTAAGTATTTCATGGAAAAGTAATAAAATAAAGTACTAAGAATTCAAAATTCAGGCACGTGTAAGCATTTCCTTGAGTACACTGTATATATACTGAATAATTTAGATGGTACTACAGCTGTATATGACCTGTATTCGAATTCAAGTCAGCCAGCTCAGTATTACTTTAGATTTATGCATGTTTTATTCGTTGTACATTGGTAGGTGTAATACACAGAATCCAAATTTTCAAATCCGATTCAATTTTTACAAGACATATTAATGATTACTGATAAATTAAACCTGGTGAAATTTCAGTTAGACCTGTATACGAAGTCAAGTGCATATACCAGGCAGCTCAGTAAATGCATGAATGTACTACATGTATAGATTATTCGTGGTACATTAGTATTTTACCGATATAATACAAAAAAATAAATAAAAAAAACAACAAACAAAAACGAAAAAAGAAGCAAACAAAACAATTTTTCAAATCCGATTCGATAATGCACAAGACACATCAGTCAGCCCTGATGAAATTTCAGTTAGTTCATGTTTATGGTTTTAACCCAAAAAGAAAGCGCTATAATCGAACCCATTACTTTTATCTCATGCATACTTTTTAACTTTTCTTCTTTTCATAGCTCAGAAATATACAAGATCAAGTTTAGTTACCGGTGCTCAAGATTTATTTTGTTAATAGAAAAATGACAGTGACAATTTCAGCATAAATACGTTCATCCAGGTTTTCAATAATAACCCTGAAAAAAAGATGAAATATTAAAATTTCATACCCTCAAAGTAGCATGTTTTTGGAAAATAAAATAAGAATAAAATCATTTATTACCATAAGAACCATCGTAGTTTATTCTATTACCTTGGTTCCTACAACAGAAGAGATTCCTCCGTATCCCATGTTACCATATCCACTGCCTACTAATCCTTTGCCTCCAAGGACAATTCCTCCTATTCCTTTAGCACCGTAGTTTCCGCCAAGTACACCCTTTCCTCCCAACAAGACTCCTCCGTATCCCATGTTTCCATATCCACTGCCTACTAATCCTTTGCCTCCGAGGAGAATTCCTCCCATTCCTTTTCCTCCTACCAAAGGTCCTCCATATCCTATGTTACCATAGTTACCGCCCATCCATCCTTTTCCTCCTACCAAGACTCTTCCATATCCTATGTTACCATAGTTACCGCCCAATAATCCTTTTCCTCCTACCAAGACTCCTCCGTATCCAATGTTACCATAGTTACCGCCCATTAATCCTTTTCCTCCTAACATGAGTCCGGTATTCCATGATCCACCATACCCTTTGCCCCAAGTGCTG